>NW_009931347.1:0-36361 GCF_000696875.1 Nestor notabilis | reverse complement strand
CCTGCTGAGGAGTTGTGTTGCTTTTCTTTTCTTGCTCCTGTGGCACTATGGAGCTTGGAGAACATACTGAACTCTGGAAACACCAGCATATTCCAGCTTTGGGAGCACAGTAGTGTTTTTGAAGCCCAAAACTATGGAATCTTTCTTGTGACTGAAATAACAAGGTCTTGTCTTTCACACTGGTTAAGAATTTCAGTTTTCACCAGAATTGTGGTTTTTCATGTGAGTGTTTCTTGTTCAACTCCTCTGTATCTTAGGAACTTACATGACCTTTTACAGCTGTCACAGCCTTAAGGGCTGTGACATATATTCATATAACATCCTTGAGTGATAGGCAAGTACCTGTATTGCTGCTTAACTCTGATATTTTTTCCTCTTATCTAATAAAAGTATGCGACAAATATTTAAGTGATTATTCTGCACAGCAGGATTTATGCTATCTAATTGAATTCAGTTGAATTAGATGCCTAAAAGAGGAGCATAATTGTCTGGGATTGCCCACATAGTCACAACAGAGACATTGGCTGGGTGTTCCATGATACTGGCATTTACCCTAGCAATAACTATTTTGCCTTTCAACATAGCTCTATCACAGGTAGTTTCCCTCATTTTTCTGTCATACTGACTTGCTGTCTGTCACTTTCTATCTTGATTTTTGTAGCTAAGAATTAAGTTTTCTTAAGGGCAGCACTAACAATCTAGCCAAAGTTACTACAGGACTATGTGTCTATTGGTAACTACCAAAACATCAGCTTCCTTTCATCGTTCATCTCTCATATTCCGATAGCTTTAAGGGACTGGTAATTTGCTAGCTAGGGACTTTATCAGACTTACATAAATTTTCAGCTGTAGTGAAATGATTTGCATTTAATTTCTAATCTCTCTATGCAACTAAAGCAGGACAAAGAATAGATCCCTTAAGTTCCTTGTACACGTTTAACTTCAATTTCACATCCAGGTTAAAGCTATTCCACTGACACAAATGTTCCCTTGTGCTGGTCACTTTGAAGAGTTTTGGATTTCTTTTTTGCAGTGCTATGCATAGCCTTTATCCTCAAACAGAACTGTCTACAGGACTTGTTGATAGACTGTTGAACTGCAGGGAGGTGAAAGAGGCGCCAAATATTGTGACCCTCCATGTGACTTCCTTCCCCTATGCGCTGCAGACACAGCATACTCATATCAGCCCTTACAATGAGATCCACTGGCCTTCTTCCTACAGCAATGTAAGATGGATGCTTTAAGGTGCTTTTGTGAGCTTTTCATAAGTAATTTTATATTTACATACTTGACAAAACTGTCGAGGCCCCATGATTTTTGTAAACAAGAATGAAATTTGCATGGCATCTTTTTCTTGTTCAGTCTGTGGCAAGTTCTTTTACCCTTTGCTTATCCTGTCATTTCTTGCTTTTTTTCTTTATTCCTCTAATATTTCCTGTAAACTGTAGTAGCTCTGCTAAAAATCTTTGAGCTACATAAATGGAAACCATCTGAAAATCTTTCTTTAGTGCATTACTACACAAATATATGTACATACATGGATTTTCTTCATATGTGTGCATATTTATTCCATACATAGCTGTTCTGTCTGTGTATATGTATGTGGGGAGAGAGAAAGAGAGAAAAGAACAAGAAAAAATTGGACCAAACATCTGTTCTCTCAAAAAACCTAATTCTGTTTCCTTCCTTGTTTTCATATGTCCAAGTAGATGTATGCTTATTAAAGAATGTGATTGCAAAAACATCACATACAAATGGTTAATCAATTTTAATTAATAATCATTAGACTGTACCTTTATATTTTTATTACTTCATTTGCTTTAGGGTGTAGATTTATACCATGAAAACAAGAAATATTTTGGACTGTCAGAATTCATTGAGTCCACCCTCTCCGGGCATAATATTCCACTGCTTCGGTATGACAGCTCTTTTGAAGCAATGGTCATGGCTGTGGGAAAGAGGTATAGTGCCCTCCTTTATTTCTTGTTTTGTTTTGTTTTGTTTTGTTTTGTTTTTTCTCACTGTCCCAAAAATCAGCAGTATATGGAAGGGCATTTCACCTGTTCTTATTTTCTTCTTCCACCTTTTTTGTATGTATTTGGCCTGTAATCTATTCAGTCTGGGCTGCCTCTTACTGTGAACATGCACACTGTTTAGCTTAATTTAGAGTGTGTTCTTGCTGTGGCCAGTAGCTACTTCTATATTAGAATAATCTGACATGGCATTATTATGTAATTTTAAATTGTTTACTACATTGTCCAGTGTTAACACTTACTGACCCTGGCTGATTTTGATATACAGAATTTGTGTATACTGCACTTGGACCACAAAGAGAAGTAGGTTGTGGTTTGTACACTTAAATCAGTGACAAAATCTTCAGAGCTCGAGAATACATCATCAGTTTTCCTAGGTCCCTGTGGAGCAAGTCTAGAATCCCTATGGAAGAGTAGTGACACATTATGTGTGTGCCTGCAGCTGTGGTTGAACTCTTTGGGATCTGTAAGAAGAATGAGATGATACAAGAAGAATCTTGTGAATTTGTACTGCTAACTGGGAGACTAAGCGCATCCACACTTAACTGCTGGGGCTTGCTACAGGATGTCTTGGAGTTCTGATCACACATCAGGCACTTCTCTGAGCAAGCCATAGTTCCTCTTTCTACTGTGCATATAGGCTTTATTTCTGTGAAAATCAGAGCATGGGAAGCTAATATATATCTATCTCTCTTCCTTCCATAGATTGGGGATTGAGACAGGGTGTATCTGGGCTTGGGAACTTGGAGTGCTCACTGGTTGCTGCTTATGTATTCAGTCCTCTTGGAAACAACAATAAGTTGGTTCAGGGCTTCAATAAAAAAACAAGAGAAACACACCGTCCCTCCTCACAGCCCTGAAGAATAACACATAATGAAGAATATTATTTTCATTGATAAAAGAATATAATTTTGATTGATGTTATTACTGAGTGCCTTAGCAATTATTTTGTGATTAATTTTATAACAGCAGTAAAGCCTTGGTAGTTTAAAGTGATGTAACCTTACTGGACTACTTGTTTAGCACATCTTTACTAAGAAATGGAGAGACAATATCAATCCTGATTGTGAAATGATGCCCTGTAAAGTATATCCAACTACGGTTTGGTGAGAGTCTGTTTTGTAGTAGATATGAAGGATTCTTTACAGGAGAAAATCCTGAGTTTGCTATATTTTGTAAAAAATGGCCTTCTCACTTTAGCTTTTAATACTTCCCTATTTAATTTGCCATTTATTTCAGGTTCCCCAGATTACACAGTGCAGTAATAAGGACTTTTGTCCTCGTACAACACTACTCTGCAGCTATGATGGCAGTGTGTGGTCTTTCTCAAATGAAGAATTACACCTCAGTTGAAACTCTGGAAATCACCCAGAACCTCATAAACTCTTCAAGACAATGCCCCAGTGGTCATGGCCTCATGGTAGTGTTGAGAATTCCATGTACTCCGCTGGCTGCAGTGGCATATGAACGTCTGTATAATGTAAGGGAAAGACTAGCCCTTGAAGATAACTTTGAAATAATCTTGGGAAGTCCTAATTCTGGAATCACAATAGGGAAGCACTTTGTGGAGCAACTAAAGGTAATGTGCAGAATGACATATACTGGAAAACTTCATTAGGTGGGGAGGTGGGGAGATTTACTGGTGAGAGTTATGGTCATGAGCTGAAGTGTGGGTCTTGCTAGCAGAAATAAAAACTACCATAAGAAGCATGACTTTTTCTTTTAGGCATATCCTCTGTGACACCTCTACTGTTCTACCTCTGGATAATACACAGTGGAGTATTAACTACTGTGGCTAGAACTCAACTTCCATCAGCAATCCTCCCAAACAGTTGAACTGGTTTTATCTGCAGGAACCATATGCAATAAGGAAAAAAGCCAAATAAAACTGCCACACTTTTATCAGAATTTTCTTACAAAACCATCATAGTGCAAAAAGATTTTCATCAGGGACCAGTTGGGAGTTACATTGTTCTTGCCACTAGCAGGTGGCATGAAGGCACCAAGTCAACGATACGAGTTATGGGTCCCAGAGCACCCTGTAATTCACAGCTTAGAATTTTATGCTTTCTGGACCATGTGTGGATTTATGGATTAATTTATATCCTTTAGGTCCAGGGTCATGGGTTGTCTGTTTAACAAAAGCCTATGATACTCCCTTGCTTTTCATAAAAATACCATCATCTGATCACCAATGCAAAAATGTATTTGATTATAGGGCAATGTAATCTATGGCATACTCTGTACTGTGTCTGATTCAATGCATGTCAGGTGAAGTCATTTGAGATCCAGAGCCAAATGCTGATCTCATTCTGCTATAAATGAGGCATAACTTATTCTGAAAAATCAGTATTCTGAATCACATCCTGATTATCTTCTCTAACATGCATAACTATACAAATGTCAGAGGCTGAATTGTCGTACTGTTGGTCCTATTGTGTACTTCTTTTCTGTAGATCAGTCTTACAGCAAAACAAGGCTGACTGATGTGAGTAAAGCAGCACAGCCCAATGCTAAGCAGTCAAACTATAGATCTACTTATCAAACTTCTCATCAAGTTATCAGGAAAGCTGATAGCTTTGGGGGAGATAGCTTTGGAGAGCAGGAAACTTCAGAAAGTAGCAAGTGAGGACAGTGGTATGTGTATGTTGAACACTTCCAACTTTCCTCTATTCCTCTAAGGTGAAAAAAGTCTTGTTCCTAGCTGCTTTTCTTCCTTGGACTGAGACATCCATATGTTATCTGCCACAAGCAGCAACCTGTGCTCTTCTCTCCCCCAGAAGCTCTTATTCAGCTTTACAGTCCATTGTACCATATCCACTTTACACATCTGTGCCATGGCCTCAGTGCTGTGTAGCTGGGAAGCTGGGAGGCTTTTCAGGCTGGAACATAATGTCCCAGTCTCCTCAGATTTACAGCAAGTATATTGCTCCCTGTAATCCTACAGGAATTGTGCAATCTGCCTATGTTGAAATTTGCTCTGTGGGTTCCCTTGGTGGAACATCCATCACTGTACAGCCTGATCCATATAATGGATGATAAGAGAATGTATTTCTGGGGTTTTATTTATGCCATATAGATATGTCCAACAATGTTTCTTACCTTATACAGGTCTGGCAGAAAATTGAAGATGTAGATTGGAGGCCACAGACCTATTTGGAATTGGAAGGTTTGCCTTGTATATTGATATTTAGTGGTATGGATCCACAAGGGGAGTCTTTGCCAAGGTAAGAAGATCCAGTATTTTCTCAGTGGCAGTTTTTTATTCATTTCTTACCAAATGGCTAAAGATTAACTGTGTAATTACTCGTGGGAGAGGAAAACAGGTTTCAACTTCAAGATGTTTCTTTTCCATTTTTTGGCAGGTTTTATGTCATAAATACAAACCCCATATTAGTAATAATAACCTCCTGTTTATAGCAAGATATAAAGAATTCAGAAAATATTATGGGAGTCCTGATTTAGAGTAAAGTATAAGGGCATGTAAAAAATGTGTAACTACTTTAGGTATCTTAAGGTAGCTGAAACATCTGCATGATGCTGGTATATATGCTACAGGATGTATGGAGATATCAGTGTCTTCTGGAATGGCAGCTGCAAGCCAGACAGGATGCCCTGGGGCACTAAATGCTTTTGTATGTTCAGTTGAATCCTATCCCGTATGTTAGGCTTAGAACCCAAATGATTCTGGTTTTATTTATGGTGATGCTAATGTTCAGTGCACTAGATTAAGGTGCCTTACAGGATTAAGAAAAATGCATGTACCACAGTGGTAAATTTATTAAATACAGAAGATACACTGTGTTCTATCTCATCTCTAGTTTAAGCAGATCATGAAAAAATTTCCCTTTGTCTGTGTTTATAAAAAAAATAAGCAAGTAGTTTATAGTGAGTTTTCATAAGAGCCCCTCTTGTTTCTCTCCAGATCACTGAGATACTGTGACCTACGTTTAATAAATTCATCTTCTTTGGTAAGGACAACCTTGGAGCAAGAACTTGGTTTGGCAGCATACTTTGTGAGCTCAGAAGTTCACAAAGAGAAAGCAGTTGTGAATGATGTATTAGAAAGTGACCCAGAGAAACTAAGCAGCACTGATAATGAAGATGAAGAAGTAGCGACAGAAGGTATTATTAGTAGTAGATAATAAAAGAAGCTGTAAAATGATTGAGTTGTTATTAGAAGAAGCAGGATTGTGTGGATACTTATTTGGTGAGGGATTCTGAAGTTAGCCCTACTGAGTGAGCTCTGCTCCTCAGTTTTACTTCATCTCATTGAACCTGTATCTTCTCACCCTCCCAGCCCAGGGACTGCTGCTGCTGCAGCATTTTAACCTCTTGCAGTCCTGCTGCTGCGTCTGTTCTCTCTCCCTGGTTTTTGGTTCCCTTCTTTCCTCTTCCTCCCGCCCTCCCTGCTTTAGCCTGTGTGTTCTAGCAGCCACAAAGTGGAGCTAGAGTGCGTACATCTAGTGATGCTCATGTTCAGGGTACTGGGCTGCCCTCCCTGCATCACCGACGCTTGTGGTTTGACATCTGGGAAGCAGTTACTATATCCCCCCCTTCACAGCATGGGCAGCTCCACCTAAACTGACCCTGACTCGTGCTGTTGAACTTATGTTTACATACTGACAGTGATGAAGATTCCTCCCAAGGAAGCTATATAGTACAACTGAGTAGTGTCTAGTTTATAAGGTATTAACTAGAAAATGTATCTGAACATAGCAACTTCTGAGTACTCTTTGAAATGAACTCAGATTGACCCTGTAGGTTTGGTGAGCTTATTACTTCTTGAGAGAGCAATTAAGGTTATATAAATGTCTAAACAAATAACAATAATTTATCCAGGAACTGTTGGGTTTGGTTTTTCTTTTCTGAGTGATAGTTGATGGGACTTATCAGTTATCATTAAGTTCTTTACAGTTTTCTTTACTGTCTATTGTGCCTTGTAACTGTGGAAAACAAGGGATTTTTATCCCTGTAGGTTGTTTAAGTCTGAAACTGCTTGCCTTCCTTCTTCATTTCCTTTTCTATACTATGAGGGAGAGCTGGTTACTGTTCACCTATTAAGTTCTTACTCGCTGATAATAAGGATAACAGAACAAGAACAAAAATACTCACTTTAATAAAATATTTACTTTACATAAAGGAATGAAATAACTGAGGTTATACTGAGACTGTCTACAATAGAGGCCTATTTAGATGTGATGAGTACTTCTGTCCATTCAGTTAAAGTACGCCGAGACTGTATGTGATCTGAGCTTAAATTGTAAAGCTGTTTTCCTAGTCCATAAAGTATAGTATGCTCCTTCAGAGTCCAATTCAGAACTATTCAGAACCTGAGATAAGTCTATAATCTAAATTTTGCTGGCAGTGCTTATGTCTCTGTTTACTATGGTAAAACTATTCAGAAAATCCTTCTAAAAGCGTAAGCTAGGAACTTCAAGTGAATATCCTTGGTGGCCATCCAAATTTGGATTTTTGTCATCAAAATCTGAGATATAATCTGTCCATAAAGCTGTAGCGTGTGGGATAGGAGGTAATTTCATAACCTACTGACAAAATAGAGCTTGCTGCCTCTTGGTTTCCCTGACGCTGGATTAGTGAGGAAAGTGAGACTTGGGTAGAAAGAAGAAACATGGTTGAGATATGCCTAGAAATTACTAGGTCCTGGCTGCGTCATTGGTTTTGTGAAGCTATTGCAGCTCAGCATAGTTAGAATAGACCATAAGCTGATTCAATATTGCATGGTATGAAGAGGTACTCTCCGTATTGAAAACTGTCAGAATGAGGTCAAAACCCATGCAAACTCTAGTGTACTTTCCCCTACTTTGACAATGTAGCTGTGCCTTCTCACAGGCTTACTTACGTTATATTTTGGTTTTGTTTTCCCTTACTACCATTCATGCAACAGGTTCTACTTCAGAAAAGAGAAGTCCCATGAAAAGAGAAAGATCTCGTTCCCATGACTCTGCATCTTCATCTCTGTCTTCAAAAGCTTCCAGTAAGACCTTAAAATATTCTCTGTTAAATTACAGTTAGGACATAAAAGAGACCTTTTATTCATCTTATTAGATAAATAATTAAAGGTATAAATTACTAGAGTTTGGTAAGGCCTATTTTAATGGGATCACTAAAGATAATTTTGGGGGAAAAAAGGATCAGACTTTTGAAATATAAGAAATAAGATCTTCTCTTGCTTGAAAAATAAACATAGGGTTGGGTGCCTCAACTAGGCACCTCTTTAATGCCACTGAGGTATGAATCCTCAGTTAGTACTGTGGTGGCTGAGTGTGTTCACTGAAGCTATCACAATTTCTGAAAAAGAAAACGTGCTTCACATTTTTTAAAAAGGTTTTGAAAACCTGAAGGAGAAGAAGTAGCAGCCATTCTCATGGGTGTTTTTACCTTGTTGGTTTTGCTCTGGAATTACACTCATTGACTTTGCACTGCTTGAAAGCACTTTTGGAGGTGGATAATTTTTAAATCTTTGGTTCCTTTTTAATCTGTAAACTCATGTAGGAAGCATGAGGTGATGTGAGAACTACTACAGCTCTTTTGCCTGATAAATTTCTTCACATGTTTTTTATGCAGGTAATATTAAGAACCTTAATAAAAAGCATGAAAAATACCGTAACTTCCTAGAAGTCACAATCTCATGCAGCTTTTTCAAACATCATAGTTTTGTCAGTGACAGTAAATTCTTTCTGATCAATTATAGTTTTCAACATAGTAGAATACATATTTGGCCGAAGGGTTTCTTTTCTACAGGCACAGTGGTGGTTACAAAAGGAAATAAACTTGAAAATATTTGGATAAGCTTCATCGATATTTTAATTTTCTAAACGTTTTTTTTCTTCTTTAAAGTTGGGCTGCTCATCAGTTCCACAGTGTCCATGTGGCCTACCTGTGGCTTTGTGGCCTCAATTTGCCTCTGGTTAAGGAAATCTTTTTTCCTTTTTTTTCCTGTGCTCTTGGATGCCAGTATTTTGAGGGACGTCACAGTGGTTTTACTTGAAACCATCCATATTGCCAGCACTGTTTATGTATTTATTGCTAATGTCCTTTACTGGCTACTTTAGATTATATGCGGCTAGAGTATATATTACTGTATACTCTAGAGAAACTACAGACTTTTATTACTTCAAAATGTTGGGGTTTTTTTTGAGAACCAACACTGTTGTTTTCACCATAAGAGAAAGGCTGGTTTTATCTATGTTCAGCTTCAGTCAGATATTCGTAGCACCATGTGGAGACTGATTCCTCAACCAGTTCTCAGTCTACTCTGAAGACTGAGAAGTATCTGCATCTCCTTTTTGGAATTCACTAAGCATTAAAGATGCTTGAAGTCACTTAAGGCAAGGTCTTAAACTTTCAAGAAATCTCAGAAGTTAGAACATATAAGGTAAAAATACAACACTTTCAAAAAATCATCAATTAGCTGTTGGGTACATCTACATTGCATATTCAAGGCCAGCTTTTTTGAATTCAGTATGTGCTCTGAGCTGATCAAACGCTTTATGAATGCATTAATGCTTTATGCAGCACCAGAGACTTGAGCACCAGGTTTTACCAGATCAGATTAAGTGCTGCAGTGATGCAGACACACGAGTGCGAGATCAGAGCTGACCCAGAGGACTGTTTCTAGATGTCAGTCTGTATAGACATTTCTGTAGTCTGATGAGGTAACAGCCTGTGAATACTTATTTTCTTACACTCTTTTAAATGATGGTTTCAATAACTTTGTGTTTGTTTTGAGTGATGAAATATCCAGTGAACACCTTAAGCAAGGAATGATGAGAGAAGTAAAGGACAGAACAATCAGTGACATCTTTCCTATGTTTCAGTACTTTAAAAGCCGTTTTCTACATTGAGATGAATACTTCAAACTAGTCCCATTATGAATTCCTGTACAAGAAAGGTGAAAGCAAGAACAGGAGTTACATTGATGGATACTCTATCTGAATAATTTCTATTTGTTTTGTTTAACTATGGTATTGACTAGCAGAGATAGTTGCACTGTGTTGCAATAAAAATTTTCTTTTAGTTACAGCATCCTGCAGTGAGTCATCTCCTCCTTTAATAGCAGCAGGGGATACAACAAAGTCCCCCCACCAAGTCCTAAGCAACAGCAATGAAGAAGCTGCAAATAACTATGAAAGGCAGAAGCAAAGAGTAGACAAGGGGGCACAAACAACAATCAGCAAACACTTGCCACTGGTAACTGAACAGCTGGATATGAAACAAAACATAAAAAGCACCCAAATTTCCAACACCTCATCATCTTCCTCACCTTTCTCCTCCTCTTCTTCCTCCTCTGCACCTACTCACAACTCCTTCATGCTACAGACCTCTCAGTGTTCCATGACCAAAGCATCAAAACAGCCTCCCATAGTTTTCCTGCCCAAACTGGTTTATGACATTATTACTTCTACGGACAGTAGTGGACTTCCCAAATCATCTTCCCTCTTGCCTTATCATTCTGTTATGTGGGCAAGTTCTTTTCGTCCTCTTATGAGTAAGATGATGACTTGCACGGAGCAGTCCCTATACTACCGCCAGTGGACAGTTCCCAAGCCAATCCATATGGACTACAACAATAGAAATGAGGGCAGAATGGACAGCTTTCACCCAAGGAGGCTGCTGCTGAGTGGGCCACCACAGGTGTGTAAAAAGAACAAGGTATTATAATCGATTTTTTCTTTTTAGTTTTAACATAATCTCAGAAAAAATAATTAGTTATTATTATTCATACTTGAAGGGTTGGATTTTTTTAGTGGAGAGTAAATGGCTTATATTTTTTTTCCTAATAAAACGATCTCTTTCTTTACTATTAGCCTGAGTTCAAAGACAATGAAGCTTCAGCAATGTTCGCTTTCTGTTAGTCTCTCTCCATTAAAATGTTCTAAAAGATAGTTTGCTCAAGAGATAGATTTCATGTATAATTTCAGTTTGTTAAAGTTGAATATGCATTTACATTTTAAATAAAGATCAAAGATCTTCAGAAAACTGCTTGCTTATGATCCATCTCAAGACAGTTGGGAGTCTGTAATTAAGTTATTTTCACTGCTTCCTCCACACAGCAGACAGAAATAGAAGCTGTTGTAAATAATACATGCAAGAAAGCCAGTTCAACATTAGCAGAACCATATTTACAAATTGAGTAGCTGACCAAAGAGTTTATAAATTACTTTAAAAGATGTATGGATATGGGTCTAGTCTTAAGAAGTTGCTTCTCTTCTAAATTCTCCAAGAATGATTAGGACTCATTTCTCAACAAGGTAGCTCCTAGTTCAATGCACATGTTCCATGCTAAAGGTAATATTGTGCCTCACATTTTCTGCTGAAGTATGAAGCAACAAATTAGGAAGAGGCACCATGCCTGCTGAGAGCCTATATATGTCCTGAGAATCTCAGAAGTCAAAAGCATACATGTGAACCAAGACAAAGACCCATGTTTCCAGCTATTGTAACATCAACCCAAAGAATTCATCTAAAGATAGTTACTGATTTGCCTTGCCCCATGATCCATTCTTCTGTGCCTATCCATTGCAAAAGGAAATTACGTATCGCTATTTGATAAATGATTTTATTCTATTGTACACCCCAGTTCACAGTGCAGTAGAGTCGAAAAAGCATAAATGAGCTTTCCATATTGGGGCTTCCTGCAATTGTTGCTGTAATTCGTAAAGGACATTCTTCACATATTTATTGGTTTTATATTCCACAGTTCTTTATGAAGAATATACCTGTTTCACACAGAACAGATTCACAAGTATCAAATTAGGAGTATCATATCTTCTTCCTAAGTATCAAACTTTAGGGGTATATATTAGTTTCAGTATGTGGAAAAAGCCAGCAGTTTTTCTTCCTTTACTGTTTTAACTCTGAAGTACTAAAAATTCCTGTAAACCAAAGAAAGAGCTGTAAAAGTATTTTGATTTTTTATTGTTTAAAGTGTAACAATACAGTGTTTCTTCTAAGGAACAAGTTACAATAAAATATACAGAAATTAAAATTACTCTTCTCTTTTTTGGGAAGAAATAATTTTGCTTCCTGAAACAGGCTTTACTCACATCTGTGTTTGATAATTTTAACATTTTACATGGACTTAATGCTTAATGAAGAGATATAGGCAGAAATAAACCAAAGTATTAGACAGCACCTATCTTAGTGTTAATAGCATCTCAGCCAAAGTGTAAGACTGCCAGAGTACTACCTTTTAAAATTTAGGAAGTAGTTGTTTTCTTTGTCAGGAAGCAATTACTTTACTAAAATTCAGATAAGGAAGCATTTTGTTAGTTAAAATGAAAAATACTGAATCATTACTGGAAGAAAAGCAGACACATTAGTAAACCAAAACTATAATTTCCACTGTCAGGGTAATTGGTAATAAAGTACACTCAGCCTTCTCTCACAGAAACATTTTACCCTCTGTACTAGTCAAAATGTTTTGCTGGAAGACTTGATGCATTTTTACAAGTGCAGTTAAGTACATTAGAAGGCAATACATGTATTTTTTTACAAAAGGCTTTAGGAAATGCAGCAAAAACTGGACAGGTGTAGAATAGATCTATATATTTACCTGTAAGTTATCTCACGTCTTAGGATCATAGAATCATAGAATGGTTTGGGTTGGAAGGGACGTTAAAGATCATCTCGTTTCAACCCCAGCAACTGCAGTAAATGCAGGCAATCACAGAAGTGAATGGAGGGCAAATGTGAATGTTGCTATGTGCTCATTCTGATTTGGCAGAGGAACATTCTGAAAATGTGGAGATATTCCTGCAAGTTCCTACCAGCACTTTACATATGGTGCTGCCAATATCTAACGGTTCGTAAAGCTCACGGCACTGTATTGGACACTTTTTATGTCACAAGTAATGAGATTAGGTAAGACATGATGCATGGAATATCATAAATACATTTTGTTTAGTTTAGTGGTAAGGGACTAGCACTTGTAGTCCTGTGGTTTCCAACAGTTTTGACTTGTGACCCTACAGCTTTGTGTATATAAAGGTAATCTCAGACTTGAGAGAAAACATTGAAAGCATTTTCCTCTAGAACAAAGTATCATCAGGTTTGCCTTGGATGTGGGAAGATGAGGTGTTTAGCTTATTAATCAATAGCCATTGCAGCCAAGTTTAGAACCTTGTTAGAAACATCTGGTCCATGGACCGTGCTATCATTTTCTTTATTCAGTGACTTTTTTTCTGTGTTATTCCTGGATAACAGAAAGTGGTCTGCTAAAACATGGTCTACCACGTGTACCTGAAAGGCTTATTTGACCCTTAGCAGGGATAGCAGTACCCTTCAGCACCCTTTTCCACCCTTGGGAAGCATCTGTTTAAAATGTAATTTATTAAGAACAACAGATACTGAACTTTGACCAAAACAAATGTTTACCTACTCTTGCTTCAGCTTCTAAGCCTCCCTTTCTCAAATGTTGAGAGAAAATGAGAATTTCACTTGACATATATGGAAAACAGTAAATTCAATACCCTATGCTTCTGACATATACTATTACTGCTATCCTAGCAATACTAACACTGAAGATGGGGTTTCTATTCAGTAGTAATATAGGCTTAGTCCGAAATCTAATACCACTTTGTGAAATCAGGCAGCTGCAGCAGATTGTGTCATAACTGAGCCATCTACATGTTAAGCTCTCCTGTATGGTGTCACGTAAGTCTTAGGCTGTCAGTTGGACATCAGTGCCATTCCGAGGCTGAACTACAGACACACACACAAAATCACAGCGTGATCATTTTCCCGTGAGAGGGACATGAGCTTGCTGGTGTATTTTTCTCATTGAAATCCATTGTGTAAAATATTGGCTGTGGCTTATACCTTGCAGCTGAAAAAAACTATAAAAGGGCAGCAATACTATTTGGTGTAATGAAGGGAATATGTGTATAGTGTGTTAGTGGGCTGAAAAAGAAAGGAGAAAGTTATAATCTTAAGATAATTTTAAATTGGACTTTTAAAAGAAAATTTTAAAACAGTGGAAGGGAAATAACATATTTTCAACACAAGAGGTGAAACAAAATATTGTTATACATACCATGTCCTCCAGGAGTGGAACTGGCCTGCACAAGTTCTCCTGTGGATGCATTCCACTTTGTTCTTCAGGAGTCAATGTACTTCAGTAGCAGTGAGTGTCCTGGTAAATTACGCCAATATGAAAGGACTGAGCTAATTCTTTAGTTATGTTGTAGCTTGAGGAGGTTTTTTAGAACATTTTATGAGCTTGTATGGGTTTTTTAATGTTCATTGTCTGTGTAGAAACTATCTCAGGAGAGAAAATTCTCATCTGTAGACCTGTAGTTAGACCTGTGATATAAAAAGCATTTTCCAAACTAGATTCCTGCATGAAGCGAATAAGATTGTTGAGCATTTAAACATTTCATTTATGCCAAGGAATATACAAATACAGGGATATGCAAGTCCTGAATATTAATATTTGGTCTCACTGCGGCTGCAATTTTCAGATCTGTGGAAAAGTAACATGGTGAGAAATTCAAGTTTACTTTTATATTTTCTAATTTCTATATTTTCAGATAGGGAAAACAGGTGCCTATCTGCAGTTCCTCAGTATTTTGTCCCGAATGCTGATTAGACTGACAGAAGTGGATGTTTATGATGAGGAAGAAATCAACATTAGTAAGTTCTTGATATAAAAGTATTCTGGAGACTGTATAAATTGTTATGTGAAGCTGAAAAGCAGTTGTCTGTGTGTTCTATGCTGTTCACTTTTGCAATTCATTTACATTATTGAAAGATTTTATGAAAACTTTGGTGTGATCTTAAACTGATACTTAAGAACATTTTATTATTTTACTCATCATTTAGAGTTCAGCCTTCCGTTCAGTAAGAAATCCACATACTTCTGGTTTTTTTTGGGAAGTAATCAACTGCATTTATGGATATTAAATGATATCCAGCCACTGGTTTTGAGTTTAGAATTAGAATGAACTTGTTTGGTAAATTATATAACAAGAATCAGTGAAATTCTGGCAGATTTATGCTATAAGATGCAATATCATATTTTCCAAGCTCATAAGACTACATAAAGGAGGAAAACAATTCCCGCTCTCTAATAGCTGATTTTAGTCCAAACTTCCTTTATTTACAGTGTATTACTCCTCTGTGTTCCCAGATGATTTTCTCTAATTAAGGGTTGGATTACATAGAAAACATATGAGTGATATTTTATGGGGTATGCCTAATTCTGCACTAAAAGCATGCCTGCAGTCAGCCATGAAGAGTCTTAGTGAGTGCTGCCTGTCTGCTAGCTGCCTCTGTCAGACCCTGGCTGGGAGCTGTTCAGTCATTCTATTGTGTGAGTGTGCCTCAGCTATTTTTTCCTTAGGGTTTTTTTAGGGCCGTAACGAGAAGTCTTCCTCTATACTGAGCTGTGCTTGAAGAAGAGGCAGCTGTCCCCCTAGGTTTATGGCAAAACCTGTGGAAAAGGTGACTGGTCTGCTAGGGGAGAAGTTTGTGCAAACAATCCTTCATATTTTAGGCAGGATTTTAGAGGTAACTCATAGTCAGGGCATGAAGGTAATTTCAGCATCTGACTAATTCCACCTGAGTTTCATATTTACTTTGGATACCAAATGACAGGGTCTTACCTGTTACAAATTTAGTCTATACTCATAGGCATGGGTTATGGTTCTTTACAGCAGTTTACAGCTGACCCCTAAGCTGGACTCCTCACTACAGTCCATTTCACTCTTGTCAGATCTTCCATCCTCTTGATAAAGGTAGAGAAGAATCTTGTAAGGACTTGTGTACATCTGGCTTTTTGTGTCAGTTAACCTGTTTCAGAAAAAGGCATGGTTTCACTGCACATCATACCAATACCATTCACTATTTTTCCTCTTATCCCAGGGTGAATTATCCTTCATTACTCTGACCTTACAACTAGAATCGGCATTTGACTTTAACTCTGTGCTGTACTTAATAGTGCAATTTCAGAAGCTTTAAAAGAGCTTCTTTTCCTCAAAATATCTTTCCTCAACTGAGTGTTGAAAAAATGTGACCCCAAATACCTGTATGGAAGTAGATCAGCCTTACCAGACCCTTGACATTGTTTTCATCATCATCCCACCAGCTGCTCCAGTAAGATTACTGAGGTCTTAAATTGATAACAAAGGTTTAAAAGCCAGAATTGTGTTCAGGTATGAGGTACATTTGTTCAAAGGTGCACCTCTCGGTGCATAATAATATTGCTTCCTCAGAATAACGAAAGAAAAAATTGTGTAAGAATAGTAGGCATAGCAAACCCACGTATGGCAATATAAAGAGCTTTAAAAATGGTAATTATTGTAATTACATGAATTCTTATTTTTCAATAATATCGTAGAAGTAAAAGAAGAATCTTATCAATACTACCATCAGCCTGGAGACCTGTGGCCAGATTTGGAGACATTCAAGAAGATACCTTTTGACTACACCATCCATGACCCAAAATATGAAGATGCAAGTCTGATTTGTTCAAAGCTTCAGACTATAAACAGTGAAGGTTAGAGTTGGAAAAATCTAGATTGGTACACAGATTTTTGTTTTTAATGAGAGAATCCTGTTAAACCTTTAAACAGTGAAATTACCAGAAATGCACCTGGCATTTGAAATGTGGATGTTCACTAAAGAGTAACATCACTAAATTTGCCAAGTTCATTTCGCATAATCTACTGTGAAGTCTATCACAGGTTGGCAAATGTCTTTCCTAAGACTTTTTTTACTATTTATTTATTTTGCAAGCATTAATAACAACAGCAACAATCATAATTTTAATAATCTGGCTTTGCTTACATCTCAGCCTTGTGTGAAATCTGTACAGAATTAATATAATCATGAATTTGCAGATACTTCACTGTCATCCCATTCGCTACACAAAACAATTTATAAAGCATACTATGCTCAGAATTAATTTGTAGTTTGTTTTGCATGTGTTTAGTCCTGCCATTGTTCCTAGAAGCTAATTACAGTGACAAACACTTTGTCATAAGGGAATTCTGGCCTTGAATATGTGTTACATTTAAGTTGTTTCATTTCCTAATAGACAGATCAATGAGCAGGAGACAGGAGGATATGTATACACGCCGTCAAACAACCAGGATGAGATTGTCCAAGTATGCAGCATATAACACCTACCATCACTGTGAACAGTGTCATCAGTATATGGGTTTCAATCCCAGGTACCAGGTAAAGAGTTCCATATATTATTCTGCAGATCAGAAACCAAAGCAGACACAGCCCAAGCAGAGTTTTGTGTATATTCACTGCATTTTTGGCTTAGAAGTTGCATGTATATGTTAAAAAAAGCTGATTTACAGATTTTGTTATTTCTTGCGGTTTGCCTGCCTGGACCAGACTGTAGGTTTGGGGACATCGGAGGTCTGATCCTTGCCTCATTTACACTAGCTTATTCAGTACTGTAATCTGCATTCTACCTGTATACTATCAGTTAAAACTACTCTACCAGTAAACTTTTCCCACTGGGACTTGCCTAAATTTTCACCTGAGTAAACTGGAAAAGATTCTATTTACAGGAGTAGTTCAGCATAGAGCAGTGTTTATGTGGCATACAGACTGTTATTGCTTGTAACATTCCCATTTCCTGCATAGTAGAATGTGAGAAAGAAGGTATTAGCAATGCAAATACTGGGATTTATGTGTCAGTATATCCTAAAGCCTAGAGTGACCTATATGTTATTGGTACCAGCTGCAAGACAAAGCTGAAACAATGGTTTCAAAAGAGGGAACAGTTTATTTTTTATTTTGTTTAGTGCACAGGGGTTCCAGGGGTCATTGTTTAACACCTAGTGAATCATAAGATAAAATCTAATGCAATACAGTAAGTGATTGTAGCCTGTTTGGTAATGTTATAAATGTGTGTTAACTACACCTCGTAGTTTGACTCTAACCATTGGAATTGTCCCATTTTTTCTCATCCTCAGCTTTATGAGTCTACTCTGCATGCATTTGCCTTTTCCTATTCAATGCTGGGAGAAGAGATCCAGCTGCATTTTATCATTCCAAAGTCAAAGGAGCATCATTTCGTCTTTAGCCAACCAGGAAGACAATTGGAAAGCATGAGGCTACCGCTAGTCACAGATAAGGTAGATGAATAAATATATTGATGGCCATATATAGGAGAGAGACACCACCAATTTTAAAATTTGTTGAATTAGGATTCTTTACACTTCTGGTCCTGCTGGCAAGAGACAATGAAGATGTCCTCATTCTAAGCTTGTATTTTCTCCCAGAAAAGGAGACATGAAGCAAAACTGTCAAGCCACCAATAAGCTATTTCTTCTGCTCATTATCAAGGTTGAGGCTTTAGTATAAATACTCTTACTGGGGCAAAAGGTCTTTGCTTATGGGTTTAATATGTTAAAGTTCAGCAGTGAGCCTCAGAGACATGGTTTTGTTTATCATACAGTTACTAACAGGAAGCAATTTCTTAGTGTAGTGGAAGGCAGTGTTTTATTCTGCATAAACGCTCAGTTGTTTTCATATAAGAATAAGGCTTTCAAAGAACCTGTCATGGCTTCAAAACAGCCCAAAGAATCACATCACACTTGTAGAAAACACTTTGTAAGGCCATCTATTTGGCAGGCTATGCAAACTCTGACACTGGCATTCACAGTGACTCCTAATATCCATGTCTAAGATGAAGCTGTGCCTTGCTCAGACCACACTGCTTGGAGTATTGAAGCAATTTGGGGAACAGTAGTGGGCAGTAGCACTTCTATCTCAGAGAAAATAAGCTGCTTCCAATAAAAAGTAACCAATCAATACTACCTTCCAGTTTGCGCTATTATGTGCCATTCAGGTTTCAAATGGGAGAACCCGGGCAGCAACACAGAAGCAACTGCTCAATGTGAGGATGAAACCTCCTCCTCTTCATCACCCACTAACTTGTGCTTGGCTACATAGTCAGAACTGTGCACTGGGTCCTTGCGGATTCTTTTCCTGCTTTCTGAGTCAGTGAACCTGATTTATTCTCTTGAAGGATCTGGTTTTCCTTGTTTAAACATCCTCCAGCTTAACACAGAAACTCTCTCTTCTTTTTATTTACAGAGTGAAGATTACATAAAAAGCCCCACTTTTACTCCCACCACTGGTCGTCATGAACATGGACTTTTCAACTTATATCATGCAATGGACGGAGCCAGTCATTTGCATGTTTTAGTTGTCAAGGAATATGAAATGGCCATATATAAGAAGTATTGGCCCAACCATATCATGCTTGTTCTTCCAAGCATTTTCAACAGTGCAGGAGTAGGTAAGTGTAACAAAAAGTTCTAACAGATACGGACACTCACCTTATAGCATGTCTTATCTGGTGATCTGGATTCTTTCTGAAGACTGTGTGTCACAGTAGAAGATGCAATTCACTTAATCCAAGTCACCTAAAATGAGCTAGATGAATTGCACCCTAGAAATACTCTGCCCAGTTGATTTTAAAGGGAGCTGAGGGTGTTAGTTTAGATGCGGTTACCTACTCTGTTTCCTCGTGGAAATAATTTATGTGCTATTTGCATAGGGAGTGATGTGCTGATTAAGTACATCTCTTTGATAGGTTCTGCTAATATAATATATGTGAAATATTCAGCACCTTGCTTTTACTGCTGGAACATCTTATATACACCCGTAGTGACAAAAATTTGGAGTAGATCATATGGGGAAATGGTTCCCATGTTGGTCAATCAACATCTCTAGATGTCTGTACTAAGACATGTTAGTGGAGCCAAATATCTGTCAGGTTAAAAAATCTGAAAGGAATAAAATAGATTTCAAGATTAAAGATTTGTTACTATCTAATCTAAACTGATTAGACACTGGCAAATCTTTACCACAGAAGTCAAGTTTCTTTTTGTGTGCTTCCTGGTGGTGTCCTGTAAGTCACTTGCTTGGCAAATGTCAAAGTAAGTTAGCTTTGGGGAGTGCTAGGGTGTTAAAATCTTCAGAGCAATTCATACCCTAGCCTGCAGAAATATTCACTTCAAAAGGCTTCTGAGTGAAAAGTAAACAGTTTCTGCCCCTGCTTTTAAGCTGATAGATTAATTCCTTGGTTTCAGGTGCTGCACACTTCCTGATAAAAGAGTTGTCTTACCATAACTTGGAGCTTGAACGAAATCGGCAGGAGGAGCTGGGGATAAAACCCCAGGATATTTGGCCTTTCATTGTCATTTCAGATGACTCCTGTGTTATGTGGAATGCAGTAGAAATTGATTGTTCAGGAGACAGGAAAAGGTAAATAGAGTAATATATGCTTTTTCAGCTGGTCTCTTTTAACCTTTTGCTAAGTATCAGTTTTGAAATTACTTTTGATGTACTACAACTTCTACCCTGTAGAAGCAGAGAATAATATTGGTTTAATGAGAGAAGTATTTTCCCTAGATATCTGCCTTTGCATGCCACATAGTTTAGTGCCAGTTTCTCATTCCTGTTCCCTGATGAATTAAGCGCACCACAGCCTTTGCTGTATAGCTTGACTCTGGTTTGAACTGGAGTTACTTGGACTGCAGATTTCAGACTTTGTTAACAATTGCTGATACACTGGCCAAGCATGGTCATTCAGATGTATGTTTTTAACAGGATTTCTCTAAGGAAGCTAGAAGACATTTCTGCGCAAATTGTGCAACTGATTTCCCTTAGCTCTTTTGTCAGTCCTAGTCTGTATGGCTCCTTTATTAGCTCCCCAAATCCCCAAACAAGTATTCTTGTTTTCATTACTTTAGAACACTGTTTGTTCTAGATATTTTTATCTATTCCCAGAATGGAGCTATGCGGGATTTACAGCAAACCTTCAAACAGAAATAACCTCAGTGAAAACTGAGATTTATGAACTCTAGGGGTGGGCTAGAAGGATCTTCTATTTTGCACTTAAGTCATGACACAAAGTCAGCAACACTCTCACAGTCATTTGGAACATTATCCAGGTAACTTTAAAAGTTTACATATCTTAGTGAATATTTTGAAAGATCAAGACTAAGTTTCAGATTTTTCATACTAGTCCCCACCACATAAGCACAAGTTAATTTTTTTTATTAGGTAGGCAAATAGTTGCAGTAAAGACAGCACTGAAGTTATCTACCTGGTACTCATAACTACTTTAGATTGTTAAGAATTGCTCTTCAGCTGAGTGAGATTCTGAATATTCTGTATTCTTCAAAATTAACACAGTTTCATAATTATTTTAGTGACTATATGTGGACTGAAAGGAATGTTTCGTTGAAGCAAATTCTGCAACATATTGAAGCAACTCCCAATGTCACTCACTATGCCTTAATCGGGATGAGGAAATGGTCCAGTAAAACAAACAGCGCTGAGATCAAGGAACCATTCTCCTGCTGCCATGTGCATGATTTCATTATGCTGAATGTCGATCTGACACAGAATGTACAGTACAATCAGAACAGGTAAGTGAATCAGTAGCATCTTTCAGCAGAGATAATGAACCAAATAAAGGAAGCTTTGCAAAAGCTCTTGACAGAAAAGCAAAATGATATGAGTCCAGGCAGCAATGTTAATATGTCAGGAATGCCAGATTAAACTGCCCATTTCCTGCCTGTGTCTTCATACCATGCGTGGCTTGCCATAATCCTCTGTGTGGGTGCTGTTGAGCCTGAAGTATTGTATGGCATTCCAAGCCTGGGCTGGCAAGAAGAAAGGTACATTTTAAAACACAGAGCCACTGCCAGGGATACCAAAAATCCATGTAAATATTACTAAGATTAAAGCCAACATCTAAAAACTCTATAATTAAATGCCATGTTTCTCCCTGCTGTTGGCGGTTGCAGTAATTGCTCAGCTCTCTTAAATCCAAGTCCTGGACGTTAATCAAATGGTTCTGCACATCATCCCACTTGCTTTGTAATATTTATTATTACAAAGCTGAAGGTTCTTTTGCTGACTGATAGGCACTGGTGGAGGGTCAGTATGTTTGACACCTGTCCTTTCTACCGTGCTGATCAAAGACCCTGAGTGCTTGCATTTGTTAGTATGTGATGCAAAACGTTCCTCTGAGCTGCTATGATTTTATTCTTTCCAGATTTACGTGTGATGATGTTGACTTCAACTTGCGCGTCCACAGTGCTGGCCTCCTCATCTGTCGGTTCAATCACTTCAGTGTCATGAAAAAGCAAATTGCAGTAGGAGGACAGCGATCCTTCCACATTAAGTCAAAGGTGGGAACTGAGACCTCTGTTTCATTACTGTTGAAATTCTGTTTACCTTTTTTGTACCCTGTAACCAGGAGACCTGAGGTATTTTGGTGCATCACCAATTGCCGGTAATGGGGTATTTCTGCCATGTGGGCTTTTTATTTATTTCTGAAATTCACAATATTCTTGGCATAAATGCACCTTTCTTTAATCATTTTCCTTTAAAACTTTTAAATACACTTAAAGTGTCGCTTTATGATCCAAGTAACCATTCACTGTGAGGTTTTTATCAAAAGCTATTGAATTGCTCATCTTCATGTGACTTCATGTGCAGGAGTACTTTGGGTTCAAAGAAGAAAACTGAAAGATTCTGTAAATATAAATATAATTCTGTGAAACTCTGAAACATTTTTGGTATCAGATATTTTTTGCTGAAGGATTGTCCTTCTTATATAAATCTTAGATTTGAAAAGTAGAGATATATTTTATACAACCCGAAATTCAGACAAGTGCAACTTGATTGATCAGGATTGATCTGTACCAGAAATATTTTTTCCTCACAGGTATCTGACACTCCAGTTTCAATCTCCCCTGCTCAGTACATTTGTGCTCCTGACAGCAAGCATACCTTCTTGGCAGCACCTGCTCAATTGCTCCTTGAAAAATACCTCCAGTATCACAGCCATCGCTTTTTCCCTCTCTCACTGAAGAATTATAGCCATCCAGTGCTATCTGTGGACTGTTACCTTAACTTAGGACCACAGGTACTGAAGAAAATAATCTTTAAGTGGCTCCAGAAATGTTTAGGCTATATTTTGGATGAGTTTGTTGATGCATTGCTTAGTAATAGTTACACAGTCTTTGATGAATCAGTTATTAGATCTCTATGATATTAAATTCAAATTCTTAGTCCCATAGGGATATTATTAGGGGCTTCAAATAAAGTACATAGAAAACAATACCAGACTTGTCCTAAATACCAGTATAGTCTGTGAATTATATTAAATTCTGAATTAATACAGAGCACATTTTCCAGGAGCCTTTTCTCACTCTGCTTTAATTCGACCATTCCTACAGAAAATTTCTTCCACAAGAGTGTTTTACAAATACTAGCTAGCCCTTAGACAGCACTTCAAAATACAGATGTTTTAGCTCACTTTTGATTGATAGCTGAGGCAGAGTAGCAAATACGAAGAAGAGTCAGAATGGGATAAGCTGACATTATATGTCAGGAGCTGCTGCCTCTCTCCGATGAGTTTGGATCTAAAGCCAAGGTCATTCTTAAACTCAAATGTAGGTCAGATAGAAATGTGATACTAAGGTGGTAGTATTCAGGAGAGAGACACTGTTTTTACCTTTTCACCTGACTTGAATACTAAGTGAAATTCAATGAAATCTTGCTGGATTTACTAAATTTACCAAAACAGCTGTCTAATGAACTTCCCATACATGCTGTTCCCAGAACATTTTTAATTATTTCTCTTAATTTCCTTTCTGGCTGAGCTTTTACAGGTCTATGTTCCCACGTATTTGAAACAATAAACTGTGGAACGGCATTGTACTGTTACCGTCTTTATCTTTCAGCTCTAATCCATTCAGCATAGGACGTGATTTTAATTTGGTTCTGGAATTGTTACCTGAGCTGGAATATGGTACAATAGGATTGAAGGAATATGGGTAAATATAGGCATCCTGGGTCAGAGCCTCAGTTGCTGTGGGTCCTTCCTCCCCTGGACCATCTTGATTTATGCCAGATGAGGGTCTGCCCCAACAAATGAGTACAATGTAACTTTGGAAACAAAGCCTTGTGTGGAAAATTTCTTAATTAAAATTTATTAAAGAGTGTTATAAATATTCCTGGTTCCTAATGGATTTGGGAAGTAACCATAAAAAAAACAAGACAAGAGGAAACCTCTCACATTTATGTGTATGCACAACTACTGACTTGAGTAATCCTAGCATAATGTAAATTAAATTAGGCATTTCTAAAGAGTCCTTTTTGTGTCCAACTGCACTTTTTTTACTCATGTGTAGATAAATTGTGCTGGGCAGATCATGGCATTATGGTTGTGGGGAGCCACTGTTCCTGCAGCTTTCAAACCCTACCATATCTAAACCTCTTGATCATAACAGTAACAAATGGTAATGGCTAATACATATTTATGAATAGCGCTTTTATGTAGACTTCTAGTAAGTAGAGGGATGTTTAGGAAGGAACCATAAAGACCACAATATTTGGAGTTGGAAAGCAAGTCTGAATTTGAATAGATGCAAATACTGAAAGTTTGATATCAAACCATAGCTTTATAAAGAACCTTGAAAAACGTTGATGTTTTTTCCCCTCTCCCAATCAGATTGCAGTTTGCTATGTGAGTTCTCGGCCTCACTCTCTGAATATCAGTTCCTCTGGTTTGACATTCAGTGGTCTCCTGCTATACCTCTGTGACTCCTTTGTTGTAGCTAGCTTTTTGAAGAAGTTTCATTTTCTCAAAGGTGAGCTATAATAATTTTATTATGGAGAATTATGTGACCTGGTCTCTGGGAGCCTGGGGAAAAATGTATTTCATATGAAAATATACATGCATGCATATGTACATACGTGTATTTATATTTGTCTTTATACGGCCCACCTATCTTTGATACTTCATCGTGCTGTCTCTGTACTGTAGTAAACTGATATGTAATGAACAGTACCATAGGTTCTGCAGATTTTTAAGTGGTGAGAAATGTGGGATTTATATCATTATGCCTAGTGTTTATGCATAACTCCTTAGTTTATGTTTGAAAACTAAGTATTTAAGATTTATGCATGAAGCATTTATCTGTTGTGTCTTTCAGGTTTTGTAATTTGCAATAGAAAATGGGTGATGGAAAACCTGAATTAAAATCTGTTTACTATCTTGGGAAATAGAAGCTGGCTCATCTAAAAGTCATTCTTAATAACCAGTTTCTCCATATAGTCCTTATGATGGTGGATAGCAGTGGAGACAAATAACTTCCATTGTGTTGCAGGCAGTCACATTTCAAGCTTCTTTAGGATTGTTCTACTTATCTTAGGCATTTAGCACTCTGAGGATTTCTCTCACTCACAGCTATAAATGTCACCAGAGGAAAAACACTACAGCAAATGCCTTCTTGAAATAGGCAGAGTTGTTATGAACTGCTGTGTTCTTTGTTGCAGTTAATACAGTTAATATAGTTTCATGTAGGTAGGTGCACCAAAGTGCAAATCAGGGCATGCAGTGCTTTTACCTGCACAAGCCACTGAAGACAGTGTCTATGTGCATTCTGGAACAGTGTCCACATTTTAATCCTCCTGTATTTTCTCTAACAAGGCTATCAGAGTAACTGCAAATGAAAGCAGTGCTGCTTTTGTATTGCATTTTTTGAGTGACCAGAAGCTATAAATCAGTTTAATTTCGCATACACCAGGAATCTTGAATTGTGTGTAGCACAAAGTGTGTTTGATTCAGGATTTCTCCATCTCCCTTGTCAGTCTACTTGATTTTCTAACCCCACACATGCAGATTAAACACCACATGATTGTCTGTCTTGTTTCTTTTTAGTATATTCTCAGCTTGCTTTTTTTTTTTTTTGCCTTGGGCATTTCCACTTACCTCACTACCTCTCATTCAGATTATTGACTGCTGGAAAGGTAATTATTTCCTCTTAATTGAGCACTTTTCTCAGAAGCCAGGAAGTGATGCGTGCAAATTAAAATGGCAGTTGATACCATTTACTAAAATATAATATATCTTACTTTGCATTCTGGACTTGCCTGTATCCGTAGACATACAGACCATGTTCTTTTTTGCCAGCACATTAGCATACCAATACGAAAAGTGCTTAAGTTTGTGATTAGTTTTAAGGACATGTTTAGACCATTTCTGGTCAGCACGAAACACAGAGAGCTTAATAAGCTATCATGGTGATTGATTTGTGCTGTGTTTTGATGAATGGAGTTTTCACTCAACAAGGTAATGATAAGTAGGTTTAGAACAGTGATGGATGTAGGGCTTTACCTTGTTTTCTGGCAAGTCCCATCACCACCTACTTAGACCTGTCAGATTTACACTCCTCTACCTTAAAAAGTAGGGAACGTATTTGTAGTCTTGTTTACTAGGTGAATACTAGATACCTCCAGTTACACAAGAAGATCCTGATAAATAGGTAGCTGAACATAGCTCTCCTCTGTCCTACACAGAATCATGGAATGGTTAGGGTTGGAAGGGACCTTAAAGCTCATCTAGTTCCAACACGTCTGCCATGGGCAGGGACACCTTCCACTAGACCAGGTTGCTTAAAGCCCCGTCCAACCTGGCCTTGAACACTGCCAGTGATGGGGCAGCCACAGCTTCTCTGAGCAACCTGTGCCAGTGCCTCACCACCTTCATACAAAGAATGTTTTCCTGATGTCTAATCTAAATCTCCCCTCTTTTGGTTTAAAGCCATTCCCCCTTGTCCTGTCACTACAGGCCCTTGTAAAAAGACCCTCTTCAGATTTCTTATAGGCACTCTTTAGTGTCTTTGCTTTCTCCCAAGCTCGTTTGTAATTCCTGTTGTGAAAGTGGTGGAGGGAGATGCTAAGGGGTGTAGGGAGCTGGGTGATCTGAGAACAAAGGGGATACTCACATGAGTTCCTTTTTAACTGTTTGCTTAGGTGCCACCCTGTGTGTGATTTGTCAAGATCGCAATTCTCTTCGCCAGACTGTTGTCCGGCTGGAGCTGGAAGACGAATGGCAGTTCCGACTGCGGGATGAATTCCAGACTGCCAATGCAAAAGAGGACAGACCACTTTTCTTCCTGACTGGACGACATATTTAATTGAAAAGAGATGCATTTCCTGAGTGATACAAGAGACTAATTGCCACCATCTCATGAAATAGCTTTCAAGAGGCTCTGGACAGAAACAGGACTTGTTTCCATTGTTCATTAGAATGATATCTAATTAGACAATTTGCTCTCATATTTCCAAACATCTAAGTGACTTTTCTAATTTAATTCTCTGATGGATGTCACTCCTAATTCCTGGGAGAGATGCAGAAACTTACTACTCTGCATGGTGGAAATCATTTTGGATCAGAAGGGAGGTCAATGAGTGCACTTCTGTGACAGAAAAGACCACATGCAAGTTCATAAGCAAGAGGTTTAGAAAACTTTTTGTATATTCCAGAAATAGTAATGTAAATTTAGGAGCAGATTTTGTTTTACAAGTCTTATTTATCTAACAGTTGGCACAAGGAAACAGGAATTGTTACAGTTTTGTAGTATACTGCTACTGATTGATCCAGGTAGGCTTTTTATATGAAGATTTGTAAAGTATATTTCTTTAATAGTGGGAACTCAGTTGGAGCCTTAATTTTTGGAACAGGTGCCACACTGAATAGAGTCCATACAGGACTCTGGGGATAGAAGCATAATTATACATCTGGTTTTATTAGCATAAGGAAGAGAGTCAAGAAAGTAGATTTTTAAATGAGATCTGAACATTTAAACCTGAAACTGAAATTACCTTGAGTAAATGAAGATATCAAATGGTGATACTGACCTGCAAGTGACTTACTACATCTAGAACAGTGTTTTTTTTCTGGTTTCTGATTAAATTCTTGTACTGGCTGAGACTTCAAACTGGGCCCAGTGCACTCAAGACAGCAGATGAGACTGTTCTGAAACACTCCTAATACACTTTACGGGGATATTTTCTTGCCAAGGTGCTTCAAAAGAGAAATTAGAGACTACATCTCTGATGAATTCAGGTGAAAATCTGAAACCGTGTTATAGAATGGCACCAGGCATCATACTATTTTGTACACTCTGAATGTGAAGTCAGTGATCACGGTCTTTGTCTAGGCTTTTGGAAACACTATCTATCTGAGCTGCAAATTTCCTGTTTGTCTTTATAGAATCAGTGTTAACTTCAGTCAGTCCAGGTGCAGGAAGGCTGAGTATTGTCAGACATTGTCAGAAGACATCGAGTATTTGGGCAGTCTTTTCTTGCTGGACATATCAATAGGAGGATCATTGATTTTATATTGATGCCATTAGGTGGCTGAGTCCATTACAGTACTGGCATTGAAAAGCAGACATCAGTGTGACTGTGCCAAAGAGCTAATTTAGGTTCATTTATAGGGAAAAGATAAGTTCTGTAAGTCTAAGAGACTTAGATTGCTATTTACAAGGTAACTGCTAGATATCAGTGTGTTTCTATATTTCATTGTCTTTGTTTTGACAGAGTGAGAATTCAGTTTAAGTTATGGGAAGGTGACCATTGTCCTGTGTAAATAGTATTTTCTGTTTTCACCAGTTGATTAGTTAATTTAAACTTTTTTAAAGAATTGTGATGTCTAATCGTCCTTTATAAATAAAGTTCATGCTGCATGGACATCTGTCTTGGTGATGTGCAGGACCATCAAGGACACTTTGAGAGGGGGAGGGAACAAGAAAGGTGTTGGCTGAAAGGAGTTAATATAATTAAGGAATGCCTTGAACTGATCAAGAGAAAATACAGCACTGCTTAATGGCCTAAAGCATAATGCACCGTCAAAAGTCTAAGAGCTTCTACAAGAACTCAGAACTAAAGATACTGGGTTGAAATCTCCTTTCCTGTAACCAAATACTGGAACAACTTATAACAAGTGTCTGTTAATTTCTGTGTTTTAGAATTGAAATTCTCTCTGTGAGTATTTAGGCATCCATTTTCTCTAAGAAACTGAAAAAAGGCCTAAAGTATATAATAAATAAAAATAATTCACATGTTTTCTTAACATTCTCTTTTGCCACAGTCTTCAAAACTTTGACAACGTGCAGGTGCTAGTGGGCTGAAACCATTATACTCCTGAGTGTTGTTTCACTGCTAACCTTTTGCTCCATAAGTTACCTACTTACTGTATCCTGTCTACAGAAAAGGAATCTCAGGACCTGGCCTCACTAGACATACATCTATCATGTGAGCAAGTGCAATCATTCTCTGTCATGGAGTATATACATAATCAATCATATATGGTGAAACTTCCTTGCATTGTCTGATGGAGCACATCCTGTTGTAAGAGCAGATATGCACTTAGTGTGTGACCAAAATGCAGTTACTTCCCATCATATAACCAGCTATGCACCCAGCATGGTAGAAAAATATGGCATTTTGTTCACAGGATGCCAAAAAAGCAGTGGTGGATGGGTCAGGGTGAGCCACTTTCCAGAGCTCCATCCAAAGGTTTTTTTTGTCCCTGACCTAGTTTACAAGCTAAGCTCCCTTAACAGTGTAAGCTTTCAGGGAGAGGGACAATGTAGTGTTTGTGTCCAACTGGGACTCTGAGGCGATACAGTAATACAGATAAATAATAATACAGACAAATAAAAGCAAACTGTTAGGGTGAGACTGGCGTCCTGTGCTGCAACTTCTTTGTGCTGTAGCTGTTTACCCTAGATGCATGTGTAGGGCTGGGAACCCAGGTCCCAGCTCCACCCTCCTCTTGTCTTGCCATTTGTGGGAGGCTTCCAGCCCCAGTGACCTTTGTGAGAAAACTTGGCCCGAACCCATCATGTACGCAAATCGTCTAAGTATTTCCTTTCTGACTTTGGAAGCGGCAAGAAGATAGAGCTCTCCATTATGGGGACTGACATGAAAATGTAGTAGCAAACAAAATAAAAGGCATTCCCTGCATGCTTTTGCAGACTTTCTATAGCTTGTACCTTCTTCTCTAGTGCCTTCTGTGCTTGCTGATTTATCCATCCATTATTATCACCTGCAGATAGTACTGTTATCATGCTGTGTATTGTGTGCCAGAGAGGGGAGTATTTTATGATTCAGCTTCTGCAAAAGACCATATCCAAATATAGAGAAGGTTACTGGGAAGGTGATATTATTTTCCTTCTTACCATCCTCTCTTCACTATCAAAGCACTCTTCAGAAGCACTTAAGCACTAATGTCTGGTATTTAATCATCTGCGCTTTACAGAGGACTTGAACAGTGGAGGATGTAAAGGATTTCCTCCTTCCCTAGCAAGTGCCTCCCATTGTGGTGACAAGGAATGTACATATCTCGGCTCCCACTCTGGATATGAAAGCAGCTGCTAAATATTGCTTCAGAGGGGGCTGCTTTTCAAAGGCTGTATCTGTGGTACCGTGGTGAAATGTGTCATGCACACAAAAAGAAAGAGGTACAAGTAATAGACAAACAACCCAAAGGAATCATAGAATCATAGAACTGTTTGGGTTGGAAGGGACCTACAAAGGCCATTTAATCCAACCCCCCTGCAATAAGCAGGGACACCAAGTAGACCAGGTGGCTGAAAGTCCCATCCAGCCTGGCCTTGAACACTTCCAGGGATGGGGCAGCCACCACCGCTATCGGCAAACATTATAAAAAATTTATTCCTCATGTCCAACCTGAATGCCCCCTCTTTTAGTTTAAAATCATTACCCCTTGTCCTATCGCAACAGACCTGCTAAAAAGTCTCTCCCCGTCTTTCTTATAGGCCCCTTTTAAGTACTGAAAGGCTGCGATAGGGTCAGGTGAGAGGTTTAGGGTTAGGGTTACACAGGTCTGGGAGTTCTAAGTCGGTAGTCCAGTTGCTGGCATTGTCCAGTGCTGACATATGGGAGTGATGCGGATGTTTGATTTAATTGTGAGACTCCTGCTCAGTGAGAAAAAGATGTTTGGAATCAACTGCCATGATTTTAAGAAAGGTTTCGTAAAGGTGCTTCATATGTAAATATGATTTTGAGTAAAATCCTCAAGAAAATGGAAATATTTCATCTAGAGTTAAATAGTAATACAAACAGAAGGAAATTTCTTCACACTTGTTACATGACCAATGTGTTGATTATGCACTTAAAGTCTGAACATGCTAAGGAGTATTCTGGCAGTGTGTGCTAGAGTGCTACAGAAAATGCTGAGTGGCACTGTTAACAGCAACTTCTCAATTTTCCTTATAATTAGAGGCAATAGGTTTGATAGGAAAGTGAGTTTTTGCTTGTTACTACCTATAGGGACCAGTAACAATTTGGAGAATGGTTATTGGCTCACAGGGTATTGCAGTATGGCTTAATTCTGCATCTTATGATACCTATGCAAAATGTGCTTTTCAAACACACAGAACCTACTTTTTGGTGATGGTGTGACTTTTTTTCTATTGCAACTTAAATTATTCTTGTAAATACTGTTGGTTTATCAGCCATATATCTCATAGGTCCGTCCCAGACAAGCTGGCATCTCATAGGGGAAGGTTGGCAGCACTGGGTACCAGTCTGAAATCTCACACATAGCTCATGTGTGGGCTGGATATGCAGCATCTTCAATCTTACCTCTGTGGGACATGCAAAACAGGAAAGTTAAAACTAATCATCTCTAAGGTAGATTTTATTCTTAAGATGGCCCTGCTTCAGCTACCAAGGTGCTATAAATTCCTATGGGTGTTTATGAGACAAAAGCCTTTACAAAAAGAAAACAGAGAAGAGCAGTTCCATACGCTATGTCCATGGCAATTGAAGTAATGTGAAAAGGCTGGAGCAAGTTAAACTATTTTTAGGTGAGTGATGCTGTCCCAGTGCAGTAGAGTTGTGATTGTACTTTAAAATACTTTAAATTAATCTCTAAGTTGAACAATTATTCTATTAAAAATGAGATGACACAATCTTATCAGCTCAGCAAAATAAAGTTCACATGAAGGTTACCATGAGCTAATATTACTATATTTAAATATTCTGGAATGATTACAAATGTCGTTTTTCTCTGTCATGATATAGCACTTACAAACACTGTTTATAAAAAGAAGTTGGCTCCTGTTTGCCCTGTGTCATTGTGCAGTGAAATCACTAGGCAGTGTTTAAAACTGGCATCAAGATTTCTGTTTACACTGCATACTGACCTGATGAAACTCCTTGCTACAGGACCTCACAGAGGCCACGAGCTAAGCAGGAGTCCAAAGTCTCTTGTGAAGATTATGTGAACCGTGAGTCTATCATCTTCTGCAAGTTTTGTGTCAGTCCCTGCGTTCCGTGTGTGTCTTTGGCCAAAAACACCAACTAAGGAAGTAGCAGCACAGTTGTGAAGTCCTGATAGTTGGGGAAAGGGAAGGGAGTGAGGAAGTAGCAGCTGCTGGGGTCACTGGTCACTGGGAAGGCAGCAAAGAGGCAGAGGCCTGGCTGTGTGGGCATGGCAGCACAGGAGGTGGGAATGGGAGCAGGCAGTGGGAATGACAACCCTGGGTAAAGGCTGGGAACCACTGTCCTAATATATGCAAATTACAGAGAAAGTTGTTTTTACGTCCTGTTATTATTCCATTTCTGGATACGTTGATCAGAAGTGTTCAGTGATGGTCATACTTGGACATAGGATGCCAGACTATGAGGTGCATTGATCTAAGAACAGCAGTTGTTGGGTTCATATATGTTCCACAGAAGAAATGCTCATATTTGTTAGTGCTTCCTGGTAAAAGGTCCTGACGCTGGATGGTGCAGAATATGTCAAAGGCTTCAGAAATACAGTGTGCTGTGAAAGATGCACAGCCATTTCTTGAAGAATTTTATAAATAAACATTACACAACGTATTGCAATGATTTAAACAGTATTTCTGATAGATTGTTTTACTTCCCCATCACAGCTTGAAAACAAATTTAACAGAAGAAATGGGTGGGACAGTGGAAAATTACTCCAACAAACAATGGTTCCTATCTTTTATGTTTAGTGAATAGATAGGAATGCCACTGAAATTCATTAGGTGTGGCATTTCCCTGTTTAGCTGAAATGGGAAGTATTGTATTTAATTTCCTTCCCCAAAGTTGTTCCAGAAAGAAAATGTGATCTGTCAGATAACTAATAAATGGGGTTTTGTGCTTACAGTCTTAATATTTGGTGTACAACAGAAAATGAGTAACTCAAGAATCTTGCAAACTTAAATGCTCTGCTGTTTTCTCTTGGAAATGTTAAGCCTACACCTTAAGAGTGACTTGGCTACAGGGCCACTTCAGATTATGAGTTTCTAATGTGAATTGTGAAGAAGTCTCAGTAAGCATCATTTTTTCTGAAAATTAGGTCTCTTCCAGATGTCTTCCAAGTCAATGTCCTGTGATTCTAAGTCATCCAGTCCATTGAGGACTGGCACCAGTGTGCCAGAGCAGCAGAGTTTCAGGGGCAGAGCTGGCAGCAGGAGGCTGCGTGTCAGGGCATGAGGTGCGCTGAGGGCAGCCCAGCAGGCTTCCATAGTCCCAGTGAGTAATTGCAGTGAGCACAGGAATTACACCTTATTCCCAATACTCCCAAACCTTAAAGGCAACTCCACGCCACAGCGAGCTTCCCTCTCAGCTGGGATGTCACAGCTCTTCTTGAGACCCTGGAATAAATGGTTTTAGGAAACTGCTTCAGACTTTAAAAACTCCACATGTTGTTATTTGGGATCAGGAGGAGGATGGAGGCAAGTACAGCTAATGCTGATGCTGCTTTTGAAAACTCTGCCAAACCACAGCCTATGTGACTGTGATATGCGGATCCTCAAGCTAACAATGCCTGGTGGGCTGCCAGCTACCAGAGAGGGCTATCGCTTTTCAGTGCTCTCTATCTTTACAGATAGAGCTGAAGTTAGTGATACTCACAGTGAGGAGAGACCATGCACTGGCAACAGATTTCTCTACTTATTTCCAAAAGTATTTCTAAAGTTTTCTTTTTCCATGACTTCGTTATTTTCCTACTTACTGAATTTGCATATAGCTTAAGGTTAAATATCAAACCTAGCTGGCCATATTTGATCATTTGATAATCATTATCATCTCACAGCTAACGCTAGGACTCTCCTGCAGCAGTGTGCTATAAATAGCCCATTTTGTTATATAACTCAGTGGAAAGATTTAGAAGCCTTTGCCCAAAGTCAGAGATGTATCAGCAGAGTCTAGGGGTTTTGATAGCAATGTTATTTCACCAGCTACTGGAGCCAGATGCCGTATAAGCAGAGGAATAATAAATAATAAAATTCAAGCTAAAGGTTGTGAATTTGGAAGCATATCATAGCTGTGAATTAGTGGTCAGTTCAGCCACAAAGCTTCCTCTAGGCCTGACCCTGGGGTCAAAGCTGCCATTCTTATCAGCTGCCAAAAGTGATTTCAAGGTGCTGGACTAGGCAGACCCCTCTTACAGAACCAGAGGCCTCACAGACATCAGGGAAAGTTTGTCTGAAGACACATAGGGTGAGATGTATAATAATTGGATTCTACACTCTGATACCAAACCAAACAGAAACAGAAGAGCAAATGGGACAAATTGAAAAGAAAATGTCCCTCTTACAAACTTGATTGCACAGAATAGAAAAGCTGTGCTGCCTTCACATGCACACAGTTATAGTCATGAAGTTGTGCAGCTGTGCAGAAAGGCAGAATTAGTTTTTGACATTAAGAACCTGTCTTGTATACAAAATTAAACCATTAAATTCCATATAAAACATGATTAATGATGGTAATAAAATCATGGCAGTGAAAATTCCTTATATTCTATTCACAGAATTTATAACTCAGCAAACTGTCCAACCATAAAATTTCATATGAAAGTAAGGATTCTGACTGTTTGGAAGTGAATTTGTGTTTTCCAGGCTCTAATTTTTCACTGAACCTTATAATTTAATTAGAATACTTGAGGAGTCAGTTGCAAGGCAAGTGTGCTCTGGTTTCCTGAGCTCAGGTTTCTTGCCGTGACTGTGCTTCCAAGAACTTCAGCAGGTAAAATTAGCAGGCAAACATGATCACTGGAGCTTCGTTGCCAACAGTTAAAACTTGAAGGAGCATTTTTGTATATGGCTGAAAGCAAGAGTGGTTTTAGTAGCATCTGCAAAGAACGGGGTAAAATTATCAGCTCAGGATGTCATCTGAGGAGGAAGACCAGCCAGAGACCCCCATTGGCTCCCCTTGGTCTTGGGTAAGAGATTAAGCCCTAAGGTTGCATAAATAACACTGAAATTTCTAGAAAAAAAGTAATGAGCTGTGTTGTGGAGCCTAGATAGAACTGAGTCTCTTCAGGTTTTTCCTCTCCTATTGAAGTGTGTGTTTCATTAATGGTTAGATTGTCTGTTCTAGTTCTAACTGTGGACATTAACAAAAAAAATGGGATGGAGAAAACTATCTTTTTCTTCTGTTGTGTACTCTGGATGCTACAAGAAAACCTGGCTGATGTTTTGCTCTCATTGGCCGTATAAAGCAGCACTGTTGAAAGATAACTTTTAGGTATAATGGAGGGAAAATGATGTAAACAGTAGCGTAAATGTTTGCTCTGAATGTCTGCATTACAATAAAAGACAGAGAGAACCCTAATCCAAATTACAGAAATGTCTTGTCATAGTTTCTTTAGTAAGATAATGAAAGACAATCTGCACTGATGGTCCACTAACAGTGGTTGCACAGTCCTGTGTTTTAAGATCTGGGCTTGGTGCCTGATGCTGCTAGAGAGGATGTGGGCCAGTCAGGTTTTCTGATGGAAAAAGAGAGGATGCATTCACTCTTAAATGGCTTCAAGTGAAAGCAGGAACAGCTCCTTTCAATTACTTTTAAAAAAGCATTAAAGTGATTAAAAAACAATCATATGTCTTGAAATTAGTATTTATGGTTTCACTTCATAACCTTAAGTTTCCAAATCTTGTTATAGACATACACATCTATGATTTTTCTGTAAATGCCAATGTTTGAAATGGTTCCTAAGTGTTTGTGGTCAGGTATGAATGTGTGTGTAGGCGTTGAATTAATATTTCCTGTAGGTACCCAATTATTTTTTGAAGATAAAAGGCATAGAATAAATTGATTTAGCTGATGATAGGAATGTGGATTTAAAATAGTCTCACCTTTAAAAGAACACGCAGGGAGGATGGAAAGGAGTACCAGTTGTTCTCACCATCAGGACCCAGGTTTCCTGGTGAGCAACAGCATTCCTGTGTTGGTGAATATCTATTTTCTGATGAGTAGGAAGATAATTTACAGATGTTGATTTCTTAATCAAATGTAAGTGGAAACTTCTTATTTCCACTGAAAATCCCCTACAGACTGAGCAGAATAGAGGCTGGGTGAGAGAGAGAGGTACTGAATAGTTAGCAGATGGTTGGAGTGCTAAAAAAACATCTAAACTACATTCAATATAAACCAGACTCTGAGTATTAACAAAGAAGGGTGTGTGTGTTATTGGG
>NW_009931346.1:19575-126338 GCF_000696875.1 Nestor notabilis | reverse complement strand
GGACCGGGCTCCCGTGGGAAGGGGGGAGTCGGCTCTCTGGGGGCCTTCACCTCTTAAACAAGATGAAGGAAACACCCAGGTGCTGCTCTGTAGGCTGGGGCGGGGCCACACGCAAGGGAGGATGACAGCACCTCCTCAGCGCTCGCTCCCCTCAGTAGGGTCAAGGCGGTGCGGGGTTCCCCTGGGGAGCGAGCTCGGTACGCTCAAAGGGGACAAAAGGTCCCTCCTCGTTCCCGGTGTCTCGGACCGTCGCTGCCTCCTGCCCGCTTCGGTGTTGAATCGTTCCCACCGCCCCGACGGGGGCTTGCTTTTTTCTTGGGCAAAGCTCAGTTCGAAGTAGTGCTCCTTTAAGCGTACACACCCCTTCATCCTCCCCCCGGCAGGGAAAAAAGCCTTTTGCTGGGTGCAGTTAGGTTTTTTGGAAGGAGGGGTAGGGTATAAACTCGTGTTAGCAGTCTCCTTTTGCGAGGATTTTTTTTTCCTGTTGAGGTGATGAAGCTGAATCATGCCATACACTGGTATTTGCTGTATATGTTTACTCATTAATAGTGAGATGAGGACACAGGTTAGTGAGTTAATTTATCACAGGGAATCTGCCGTTTTAAAATCCGTCTTTTTATTGTAGATGCTGAAAATCGGTAAGAAAAAACACACCTGTGTTATTTTAAAAAACCTTTTCCTTCTTTAAAGCCATCTGTGCCTCTTCAGTATTTTACAATGGCTTAGGATAATAGGGAAACTGACTTTATTATCCAGAGAGAAATGCTGGATGGTGCTCAGAGAATAGCAAAGTCAATGACCCCTCATTTTCCGCTGAATAATTATTGTATTAGTTGTGGAAGAAAAGAGTTAGGTTTTAAACTTCACGTTTTGGAAGTCCAGTGTGCAGCTTTAATTTCTCAGTGCTATAAAATGAACAGTACAAGCTACTATTGTCAGCTGTATCTTTGTAGCTGCAATGTCTTGGAGTTCAAGGTGATGAACCTGCTAAATTGCAAAGTTAGCTACTTTCAGTTAATAAATATCTTAAAATACTTTTCCCCTAAGGATCTGGCTTCTTATCCCAACAATATTCAGTCTGAGAGGATCTGAAAGGAGGTGCACAGTGGATCATGCTTTTATTTGAATTGCTGATGATACTCATCAGATGGTGGCAAATTGCTCTTGTGTGTAACAAGGAGCACGTCTGAACTGACAGCGTGTAGTATGAATCCCTATATGCCATTTCTGGTAATATCCTGAACTGCTCAGCCCCCTTACCAGGTTAGCAGTTTCTGCTTGGGTTTTTTTTGGTGCCATATGTTGTTTTAGGCTTTGCCTGGCTGTAAGTGTTGACTTGTTAATACTATTTTTTATTGCAGTTATAAACCTGAAGTAAACTGTAGGAAAAAGTGGCAATGTCTTCTGATGTGTCAGAATATACTATTGGGGGAGTGAAGATCATGTTTCCTTGCAAGGCTTACCCTTCACAACTTGCTATGATGAATGCTGTAAGTGGAAGTTATATTAACATTTGGTAAACTAATAGCTTATGTTTTCTGTTATCTACCAGCATTTAGAAAGCAAACACATGAAATTCAGAGCCTCCAGCATCCTGAGAATTTAATTTAACGTAACTTACTGGTCTCTGTGCTGTACAATGATATCTGGCCTGTGACTAGGGAAAGCTGAAGTACTTTTTGGATCTGTGAATATTTATGCTAAGAAATAAGTTGTGTGTTATGTATGACTGCTTAACTAAATATACTGTAATAGGTATTTTATATAAGCTTGCAAATTCCCTCCATATAAGGTGGGAATTATTTAGTAAAACGTCTATCTTGAGCAGATCATAATATTTCACTAAGATTTCACTTTTTGGTGTTTTTAAAAATGAATTATTACACCTTACATTTAAACATTTTAAAATAGTTTTAACCATTTTTAAACTGTGGGACAATGGGTTTGGTTTTTCTCTGTGGGACAACTGGTTTGGTTGTCTGCCAGATGTTTTCAATGGTCTGGTTCTGTAAGGCTAAAGAAAGGGAGCCAGTCCCATCACGTATTTCAATTAGCAGGTAAAAAAAAAGTATTCCAGTGTCCCCTCTAAGTGAACCTCCAAGCATGGCTAATGAGGCGTGTTCCTCTCGAGAGAAATACATCTAAGGCTTCCTGACCTGTTCTTATTATCAAGGGTGATGAGGGGTGGTGGTGTGTTTCTGATTTTCATTTCTTGTTTCGGTTTTTTTTTGTTTTTTAACAAGACAGTAGGTGTCCTGACCTATTTTTAGAAGTAATTTCTAGTTTGGCTAAGACTTCCACTTTGTTTGGTTTTCTATTAATTGTGGTTTTGTTCTTGTTACTCTTCTTGAAGATTGTTAAGGGTTTAAGTAACAGGCAACACTGTTTGTTGGAGAGCCCTACAGGAAGTGGTAAAAGCTTGGCATTACTTTGTTCTGCATTATCATGGCAGCAGTCTCAGTATGGTAAGTCATCTTAGTATCTCTTTGCCTAATTTTTAATGCCAAAATATATTATAATAAATTGTTGGTTTTCAGCCTTTAAACATTCCTGGTTTCAGGAATCTAAGCAGCTCTTTGTCCACCATTATACATATTGCCTTATTGGCAATATAAAACAGAAACGGCCAGTGTGGATTTCGATATGGTATCATAAGGGAATTATATGGCTGTTGGAACTTTGAAAGAATATAATTGTGTATTGTAATTATGCAGATTGAATTGTAAGAGAGGTTTTCATTTCTGCAAGTTGTTAACAGTTCTTTGCACTGCAGTTTGTCGAAGGGTGATGACTGCTTGTTCAGACTTTGTAGACACAAAAGTTTAAAACTGATACCTAAGGAAAAGCTGCCATCTTAACTGTTTTGAAAGTCTTTTTCTCATGTATAGTCTTGAGTAGTGTTCAATGGAAGACAAATGACTATGTCCTTTAGAGAAACCATTGCTTACATCTTCATGTGAAAAGGAAGACAGAAAGCCAGAGACCTCACTGCTGTGTCGCTGCACGTGTCACTCCCAGTGTAAGAGCGATGAGGCGGCAACGAGCATGAATCATGGTGCTTCTTGTTCTACTACTAATTGTGAAACAGGAAGTTCTGTAAAACCTGGAAGCCCACTAACAAACACAGGTAACTTCATACCCACGTGGCTAAAAATCTGTTCTGGAAGTCAAATATGTAGCCAATGATGTCAAGTTTTCTTGCTTTCAAGTCAGAGACTTTTTTTTGCTGTCATAATAGCATAGTAGTACATGATTCTGCCTTGTGTGGAAATCTGTGTGGAATGGTGGTTAATGCACCTAGGAATGTCTAATGCTATCTCCTATATCATATGTATTTGTAGTAAATTCTATTTTTAGAATGTTGCCTGTATTTAATGCATTCCTAGTATTGGATATACCTTTTATTTCATTTTTCATTACAGAATGTAAGGAAAATGAAACACTAGCTTCAAAATTGTCTGCCAAAAAAAGGTTATCACTACGTGACAATGAGAGTGATGATTTTCAAGTAGACAGGAAAAGGATTCGTCCTTTAGAAACTGAGCAGCAGGTGAGCAAAGTTTATTTGCAATAAAATAATCCAGGCGTAGCTCAACAAAGCTGTCAAATGCCAATCAACATTTCAGAGAAGGACTTAGAGAATCGTTGAGTCACAGTCATAGTTTCATTTGTATTGTCATTTGTTACAGAGGAGTCCACTGTTTCTCAAAATTGTTCTTAATACCATGTCCTAAATTATCGTTTGCATATTTAAACACTTAATATCCCCAAAACTTATTTATCCCCAGTTGATCTGCACTATTAAGTCAAAGTTTGAGATTCTGGAATTGAAACTGCTCTTGCAAATATATATCAGAAACTCAAATAATGCTGTGAATGTATTCAAGTTTTGGTTTATTTTATCCTGTCAAATGTAGCTATCTCTGGCCTCCTATATGGAGTACAACATCTGTCATGTTTTCATCTGTCAATCACATGACTTAGTACTTGTATTCAGATGTGTTAACAGCTTTTATCTGCTCTGAAGTATTGCTCAGATGGTTGCTTTTGTTTAGGTTTTCAAATCAGTATGGCTTGATTTTATTTCTTCAGTTATGGAAGTTCTGCTTATATCAATATAGTATTATAATTTCTATCAGTTTTGTTACAGTGGGGAATTAAAGAAGAAAAGCTCAGCAGTACTTACAGATTTTGTTGTTGTTATTGTTACTGAGTTTTTTAATAAAGACTTTATAGCTTTTCCCAAACTGTTGTGTGGCTTAGATTTGGTTAAACTGTCAAAAAAATACTAGTGATGCACTGCGTTACAGAAACAGACTCGGTGGAAAACAGTTGAAACAAAATCACTGACTGCCAGTGTAAGCACATACTTCTGCCTAGTGTGTTTGAACACAGTACTTTTTTTTCCCCCAACAGGTTAGAAAACGTCATTGTATTACAAAAGGAGTACAACTTGTTGATGCTTTAGAAGTTTATAATCAGAGAAAAAATGGAGAGCTGATTGTTCACTCAGAAAGAAGTGTAAAACCCACCACTTTTTCTCCCAAACCAGTAAGTAATACAGTAATACTGTTTATATCAGGACTGTTAGTTCAAGAGCAGTTTAAAAAAATCTACTGTAAAGAGATTATGCATGAAATATAGCTTGTTAGTATAGTTTCAGAAAACACTGTACCTCTGACTGCATTGTATATTGCTTTAGAGTGATAGTGAGCTTTGCCACTATTGCTAGTGAGAACTGCAGTGGCTTTTGCTCCTAATGGTGCTGTCTAACCAGTGTGGTTTGCACAGTGTACATTATTTCTGTGAAAGCTGTTCTTCTAAACAGTGGATTGAACTCTTTTACATCATGGCTCTGCAGCAGCACAGAATCTGGCCCAGCAATTCTGCCTGTGAACTTTCAATATGTGACAGCAATTGTAAAGCAGCTGTAAATCTGTTAGTTATATTCCAATTTTTAGTAGATTTATGATATCATGGAAGAACTTGAAACTAGGACCATAGAAATTGAGTGACATCTGGAGTGTAGATTTCATTCAACTCGCCATTCGTTATTTTGTGGCATATGTAGTAAATAAAAGACAGCATTTAGTATTAACGTATGTGCCTTTAAGCTGGAGAAAGTTGGAGCTGGTCATTACAATATATTATAACAAAAAATGAGTAATAAATACTGCACATGATTAAGAAGAAAAACCTGTGTGTTAACTGTGATAGTGTTATGTTTTGGGTTTGTTTTTTTCATTTGGGGGTTTTTGGTTGGTTTTTCTTAATTGCCACTTTCCATAGCAGGTGGTAGTTTCTACAGCTTTCTGCTAAGCATTTTCTGCATTTCTTGGTGTCTGAATCTTACTGAATCTTATTAATACATAAAAGTTCATTGAAGCAAAACCAGTCTAAGAAATCTGAGGCAGCAGAGAGATGTCAGGTGCCAAATTACATTAGTAATATAGTTCCTTTGAGTGCTTATCAAAGGCTGTAGCAGTATAGTTCTTGTCTATATTAAAATACAGGAGCATACCATAAGATCATGAAATTGTATGTTTGATACAAATAGAAGACAGGAATGAGGTCTGGTCATTGTTTCATCAGTACAGAAATTTACTTTCTTCTTTCAAAAGGCAAAGAATATTCCTTCCAATATGTCTTTCTTATTTTTATGTTGCTTTATGGTAATACCCATCTGTAGGTAACTGTGCTTCTAAGTACAAGGGGGTTTATGCATGTTTGGAAATTTCTCTTTCCATATCTTACAACAGCACTTGGCTCTTTGTATGTCCTAAATTAGGTTCTTGTTTTAATGAGTGTGTGTTTTAACTTCAGGAGCTCTTTTCTGGTATACTATACATTTATGAAAACAAAGGAAGCCGAAAGCTTTGGTATTACTTTAAGACACTAGGAGTTAAATTTTTCTTTGACAAAAGTGAATCTGTGTTCTAGGTCATTTGATGGGAACTAAATTTTGCCAGTTTTGGAAAGCTCTGTAGATTTTTGAGTAGGATTTGAAATGCTTTCTGCCACTGAACTTCAATTGCTGGTTTGAAGTACAAAGGCCAGCAGAGTGTGCTGTTGATTTTCAAATAAAAAGACCTTTCTTCCTTTATTGTAAAATTTGCTGTGGTACTTTGGTGTGGGTATCTGAAAAACTTTATCTACAACTTCTAGAAATTTCATGTAATGAAGTAAACTGAAAACTTTTAGTATAGATCAACTACCTTATAAAATACTGAACCATAGTCTGATTTTCTAAGAAAATTCTTAATTTTTCTAACAGTACCTGAGCTGTACCTGTTTGTATTATAGTGTGCTCTCCATGGGTCTGAGTTTGCAGATAGACAGTACAGTATACTATTCAAAGTTCAAATCATATTCTGTTCAATACTTCTTTAGAGAGAAGTAACCTAAGAAGACAAAAGAAAAAGAAATTAGTTTTAAGAATGAAATAATAAGGTATTATTTACCTACAGTGAACTTCAGCAAACTGAGAGCTGAAACAATTGTCAAGAAACAATTGCAGAAAGTAAGGCCCTATTTATCATTAGTAGTTCTGTGGCTTAACTACACTGAGACATAAAGAGCATCACAGCATAGGCTGTTAGGTTACTTTTCTAGTGTAGCTTATGAAACAAAGTCAGCTGAGGTGATGTTCAACACTTACCATAATGGACTACATATTTAGGATGATACAATAATGCAATAAAAATATTTTCTTAATCAATGAAATAATCCTGATTTGTATAACTTGTGTTTTACTGTAGTCAATCCTGTACTTAAAGCAAATTTAGCTTCTTGTCAAGCCCTTTTTATAGCCCGAGAGAGAGAACAGGTTGGTTGTAAGAGCATGAGAGGCATTGCCAGTGCTGCTGCATCAGATGAACACCTGTAGATCCCAGTGAGTGGGAGGATCTTCTGCCTGAGGTGACTGACTGTTCTTAGCTGCTTTCAGTCCACAGCCTGGGAATTCTTTTCTGTCCTTCTGCTGTGAACCCTTGCAAGAGAGGGCAGTTCTAGCGTGAGTTTAGATGAGAAAATATACCCTTATGGTACTCTCTTGATTACTTCTGTCAAAGCGTATGGTCTGAGAAACTGGGGCAGCTGGGTTAAGGAATCCCCATTTATACCAGGTAAAAAAAGTAAACAGTAAATGGAGAGTAGTGTAACAAACACTTGGGGTATCAAAAAACAGCTGTGAAAAGAATCTGTCTTAATGTGCTAGCCCATTGCAGTTTAACATATTGCTTACAACCTTCACAATGGAGTTTGAGTGACTTCTGTTACACATTCCAGGAGACTGGCAGCCTGTTACAATCAGGGTCTGGACTTCAGAATAGGCTAATTTACCACGATGGGATGAAGAAAGTTGTGGATTTGTATTACATGCTCTCACCTGACACCGTATCTGATCCTTTTTCTGCTGATTGACATTTTGAATGAGCTCTTTGAAGCAAGTTCCAGCTTAATTAAAACGTTTGCTTGGTTAGCAGTGATCTGTGAAAGCCTGTGATAAATATTGAACTGGGTTCACCTGCTGGTTACTGTGAGAGGATAAACAGCTGCTTTGTGTACTTCAGTCAAGAGGCTGCAGCACCAGCAGAATACTGTGCTTTTTGAGAGCTTATAAAGGAATAGCTGAAAAGCTCTGGTAATGTCACTGCTGATATCTTACTAGATTGTGCTTGTGTGATATTTCACACAAGAGGTATTTGCTGCTGTATCATTCAGATGGCTTTGTAACCGGGAAATGTAGATGAAGATATGAAGAACTCCTCTTACCTCTTTGTGTTTCAAAGATCATAGCCTCAGTGTTTGTTTAGCTCTATTTTACACGTAGGACAGGTTGGTGGACTTGATTATTCCTTTTTAAATCAGATTTCCACGTTCTTGCCGTATAAATATTGATGTGATAGGCTGTTTTATCTAGCCCCTGACAGAAGTAAAACCAAGTTAGACTAGCTAAGGTCCATACAGTCTAGCGTCTGATCTCTTAACAGCATCTGTTACTGGATGTTTCTGATTAAACTGAGGAAAGTAGAGAAGTATCTTCCCACCCCCAACTCCCTCTCCCAAATGAAGATCTATATCCCAGATACAAACAGCTGAAAATAGGTTTAGTTCTGAAGCCAGAGCATGTTACAAAGTAGTTTTCTGTTGCCTTAATACTTTTATATTTTATATATTTATACTCAGCTCCCCACTCCCAATTCTTTCATAAATAAATGGAAACTTTTTCTAATTTTATTCTGATCTAACCAGCATCTCTTTGTTGTGAATTTGTACTTGATGCAACACTGCTATGGAAACTGCCATATTGGAGTTACAACTTTGTTCAGCTGGAGAGTGTTTTCTTTCCTTTTGCTGTAGTAATGGGAGAATAACACCACTTTAGATTTTGGTGTGTGATATCAACAGTAAATTCTTTTTGTAGAAATACAGAGTTAAATAGTTTGGTTTCAATAAAATTTAAAAATGGCTAAACCGTTTTCTAAAGCATAAAAAAGTGCAAATTGACACACTTGAATAATGTGCAAATAGTGAGAACTCAACTTTTAAACTGTTTTAATCGGTTTCTTAAAGAATTTCTTCGTTATAAAGCACCTTCTAGAAAGGTTTTATTGATTTATTTACATATTTTTGGCTAATGGTGTTTTGTGGCTTTCAGGTGTTTGTTTATACTCTTACTAGTTACTATAAACGAGTCTGAGTTTACAACTTTTGCAATGTTGATTTTATTTTATTTTTTTTTTTAATAAAATTTGCTTTTCAGAGTGAAAGGTTACATCTGAAAACTGGAACATGGGCTACAGGGCTGCTTAAAGCCAGTATTACACCAGTTTCAAACCTTTAAAGAAAAACTTTAAAGGCCACCTGTAAAACACTGACATTTAGAAGCCTTACACATAATAATGCTTAATTCTTGTAATAAAAATGAAATACATCTGTTTGTTTTGGGGTTTTGTTTTTGTTTGGTTTTTTTTTTTTTTTTTGAAACCCATCATAGAAGAGCTTTCAGTTCATGTTTATGTATATATTTATTTGAACTGCATTTTCCTTTTGTTAGAACAACTTTTGCAAAATAGCTGCCTGATTGGTCCTAAGAGTTTTCTATTACTTTTATTTGGCAAACTAAATGTCAGGCTTAGCAATAGCAGTGGTGTGTTAGAGTTATGGTATCATGTTGGAATTCTGTGTATTTCTTTTAACTCTGAAAACACAGTCTGACTTGAATTAAAATCAAAAGAAGAGCATGTCCTTAAAGGTCCTACACAATAACTGCTTCAGTTATATTAATTGTTAGCATGCTAGCAGTGTTTTCATTATTTCGAAGAGCAAAATAGAATGTAGGTAGAAATATCAAGGTACAATTTGCATTGCAGTTTTCTGTTTGAGTACAAACACAGTTGGGTATTGCCACATATGTAACATATACCATATGTCAGCTGTTTCCTGCTTCAGTGTTGACAAGAGCCCCATTCATAACCCTTCTTTTTATCCTTTCAGTGAATAAGTAATTATTCAATATAGAAGGCAGGATATTTGGAACTGGCTATTTAATGTGGCAGCACACCGTAATGAAATCTGCTGTTACTGGCAACCTGAGAGGTGAATGTAACAATTCCAGCATGGGTGTAACTTTATCTGCTTTGAGGGCCTGTTTACTTGGCACATCAGTGAACCTTTTATCCCAGTGAGTGACAGCTCCAGAAGGGTTACATTTACATGCGTTCTATCATGTATTGTAATATTTAATGGCGGACAAGGCTGAGGGAGACTAAGGGTAATATGAACTTGCTTTTCCTCAGAGTGGAGGCTAAAAGACAGCTTGATCCCCAGAGTTGTGGTGTAACACACAGGATGATTTGGCATTTGTTTATAATGGGTAATCTTACTGATTACAATTAAAAGGGGAGGGAGGAGTATTTGAGTGGGCAGCTACATGTTGTTACTTGCACTATCACCTCAAAACCAAATAAAAACTCTTTTACATTAGAAGAATTAATTATTTTTAATGGGAGGTGTGTGGGGACATGGTTACTCATGAGTTATTTCTTTTCTGTGAGTCTTTTCACACTAATTAATACAATTTCTTGACAGTCATTCCATTACTTCACCTTATGAGACAGAGTGCTTCTCAGGAAGAAAAAAATTACTTTTAACAAATATTTTACAGGATTAGGTTCTGTTTAGAATTATTCCCTATGTGTCTTTAATTCTCATACTTCCTAGATGACCTTTGACATAATGACATGGCAAACATGTTTCTGATGGAGACTGTATGACTTTGTCTGTTTTATCTGCAAACAGATTTCATTGAACTGTCTAGATTTCTTCTGTTTGCTTTAAGGAAAAAATGTTCTCAGTATTTTAATTTGTGTATCTGGTCCCAAGGTTGTCTTTGCTGAAGGTGCTGGACACTTCTTGTTCTGTAACAGGAGTGTCCTCATGGTGAAGCTCAAATGCAAGAAGTTTATTTGCGTGTGTACATACTTTACTGGAATAATAACTCTTTCTGCAATTGGTTTATGGTAAAGTTGTATCTAGTGACTCCTAGAAGTTTTTTAAGATTCTTCAGGCATGAGGACATGGTGTCTATACTGTAACATTTTTAAACTTTCTGCAGTTTGATAGGCCAACTTGGTCATTTAACAGACTAACTTGAACTATCCTAGAAGGCATTTTCTGAATAGACCATAAGCAGATTTAGCATGTTCATCTTACAGTGGGATTTTGTTAATCTTTTTTTTTGTTGTCTTGGGTTGCAGTCTTCTGGCCCTTGCACTGAGTGTTCGTGTTCTTCTGGAAAAGAAACTGATAAAGATGCTAGTAATAGGAAGAAGAAAGAAAATGGAGATCGGCCTTTCATTCCCAAAATATTTTTTGGAACACGAACACACAAGCAAATATCCCAGATCACCAGAGAGTTGAAGAGAACAGTGTATTCCAGTGTCCCCATGACAATTCTTTCTAGCCGGGATTATACCTGTATTCATCCAGTGGTATCTCATGCTGGTAGTAACAGGAATGAAATGTGTGTAGAGTTCCTGGAAGGAAAACATGTGAGTAATTTTATTTCAGAAAATGAGCACTCCTTCAAACTTGGTAAAATGTAGTTGAACAGTTGGAATGAGTAACATTGTTTACTTCTTAATACTATGTTGCTTAAATGCCTCCTGGTAGTTTAGTTTAAATACTGTTAGAAAATGTCGATGCACAGTATCAGTACTGGGAAAAAAAATTATGCAGATAGGAGTAGTATTTATAATTGTAAGGTTAGTGTTCTTAACAAGGCTTAAATCATCTTTGCTGTTATAGATGAAGAAGAAGGAAGTGTCCTTTATTTTAGGAACATGGATTTGCCTGTTTTCTGCCTGACGTGATGTGTTTGTCATTAGTGTCTGACACAAAAAAGTAACTGTTAGGAGTGTTTCCAGAAAATGGAGTCGCGTGCACATAACAATTTAGGGGATTTAATCTTACTTGATTTTCATTATTTTTTTTTTTGTAATCATGAACTATCTGCACTTCCTTGCTTTTAGGGCAAGTCCTGTCTTTACTATCATGGTGTACATAAACTCAGTGAACATCATGCACTACAGTCTGCACACAGAGTGTATCAGGCTTGGGACATTGAAGATCTAGTGAGCCTGGGAAAGAAGCTTCGTGCCTGTGCGTATTTCGCAGCCAGAGAACTCATGGTGGGCGCAGATATTGTATTTTGTCCTTATAATTATCTCCTGGACCCGCAGATACGGGAGAGTGTAAGTATATTTGTAAGGAAGAGATTGCAATAACTGAAGTAAAAGGGAAGTTAAAACCATAATGGTCAGTGGCTACGACCAACTGAAATCTGATTTGTATCCAAAATATTATCTACAGAATAACTCCTGGGTTAAAGTGGTTTTCCTCTCTCTCATTTTTTTTCTTTATTTTTTCTTTTTTCCCTTTCCCCTTTTTGTCTGAAATAAGCATTTCTGTATCCCAAGGAATGCTTCCACTGGTCCCATACTCTATCTGATCAGTTTGGGGTTTGTTTTGGGGTTTTTTTTCAATCAATGGCAGATAAACCCTTGCAAACTTCCCAGTTGTTTGGTTTATGTAGAGTGTAGTAGGTTCAGATTATATTAACCCAGACTTTAACAGCATTCTCTTAGTTGTTGTTTCTCTTTAATGTCTTTCACTTTGTTTTACTAGATCGTAATTTTCTTTTTAGATGGAAATTAACCTAAAAGGCCAAGTAGTCATTTTAGATGAAGCCCATAATATTGAGGACTGTGCTCGAGAGTCAGTGAGCTACGGTGTTACAGAAAGTCAACTCAGAGCTGCTCAAGAAGAGCTAGATTTCATGGTCAACAACAACATCAGACAGAAAGATCATGAGCCGCTACGGGCTGTGTGCTGCTCTCTGACAAAGTAAGGCAACTCTTTCTAATTCCATCACATCAATTAGTGTTTTTTGTAAATTACAATTAGATTCTTTTTGCTGATGCAATTTACTGGTTGCTATTTTACATCAGTTAAAATGCAACTGAGGTGTGCTTCAAACTATGAAGTCACCTGCTTTTTGTTCATTTGAGGAATTCAGGGGGTTTTGATATAGTTAAAAAAAACATTCATCTTACTCAGACAAACACTGAAATCCTGTTTGAAAAGTATGTTTGCTCTTGAATGACACGCTGATCTTTATGGGGGTTGCTGTCCTAATTTAGGAAGTTCTGTATGAAAACTTTATCTGAGATAAATAATTTTTCTCTTTCACATATTTCTGTTAGTTTATATCACAAATAGTAATAGCATTATTTTGTCAAAGCATTACTTAGTTCACATTTATAAAATGCTTTCAGCGCCTTGGGCAGGAGGTGTTTGGAACAGGCTGGAATCTGTTCTTGGAACCAGACTGGAATCTGTTTGGAATGGATTCTTCATAGGTGAAAGTGAATTTATCAGTCATGCCCTTTGTTTTCCCTGTGAAACAACTTGAACAAAGATACAAGGGTCTGAAAAACTGGGGTACATGCAAATTCTCAGGAGAGACTGAAGTCTGTAGAGAATTCAGGTAGCAACTTCTTTGAATGGAGCATGCATGATCTTTCCCCTTTGAATTTCTGATTATTCTCAGGAAAAAGTGGTCCACACAGGATTACTGGTCATTCCTGGACTATGTCAGTAGAATGTGGTTTTAATGATTTGCTTTCGTACTGAAACTGGAATCAAGGATATGCTGAATCTCTTAGTACCTGTCTTGTTGGAACACAAGGATAGAGGAGTTCAGCGAAAAGAAATACGGACGATTGAGGGAGTGGTTTTGGAAGAAGGAGCTGATCAGTAAGGCAGAAAGAAGCTCAAAAACCAGAAGATGTTCTTGTCTCTGTTTCTTTCTGAACCCATAGAGGAAAAGGTAGTAAGAGCGAAAAAAAAGGTAACCCCCAGAAACTATGGAAGCGGAATTGGAGGCGAAGACCTGAGCAGAAGTTAATGATCATGAGAGGGGATGGAACAAAAGCAAATGGGCCGGGGTCAGAAGCTCAGGAAGGAGGGCAAGAAATAAGGGGTGAAGGTGAAAGTGTTATGGATGGAGTGGAAACATGAGGATGTTGAAACAACATCAGAAGAGTTTATCACCACTAAAGAGTTTGGATTTCAAGTCTGCAGCCCTTAATTTTTGACTTTTTCATGTGGGGGATCCAGGGATTGAAAGAGTTCAGAAGCGCTGATAATGAAACCTGGAGCAGCAAACTCAGCAGAATAGAAGTGAATAATGATACAAGTGGCTTTGAAGTGAACTGAACTCTGATTAAGTGCATGTCAAGATTGTCATTTTGTTGCATTAGTGGTTGGTGAAATAGACTACAGAGTACACTACAGCAAGTCTCCATTCTGAGAGTTAATGTTTGTGTGTCGCAGAAGCTGATTCTCCTACTTTAGATATCTGAAACATTAAATTTTAGTAAAAGGTAAGAACAGCATGGCTGGAGATTTGATTGCCTCAAGCTTTTTAACCTTATCAGAAAAGCTAAGGATGATTGTCATGGCAAATTTTCCAATAGCATGGAAAGCAGAAGACTGGGTGTAAACAGCCAGTAATTGGTAAAATGCAGAGTGAGGTGGCTTTGCCAAGTGCATGGGTAATTAGAAAAACCTTATTTCAGTTGTAAAGATCCTGGGCCTTCATTCCAGAAAGCACTTAAGCATGGGCTTAGTGCCACAGAGGTGCTAAAATGACTATTCTAAGGAATTCAAAGGTGTACCAATGGAGGCATACTGGCAAGCTTTTCTGATGAAATGCAGATTTACGAGGACAAATTGCATTGTTCAGTGGAGTAGGATGTATCAGCAATGGGATTTTCGGTATGCATTTTTTTGGTGATATTTTAGTATTAGGAAGGTTATTGTGTTAAGTTTGTATTTGCATTTATATTGTGACCATTTCAGAAGTATGTGTTGGTTTTTGAAGTTCGTAACAGGTAGACAGAAGTTTTATATCTCTTGACACCTTTTACCCATTGTAAATCTGTGTTGTTTCTGTCACAGTGGCAGTTTTCTAATCTTAGTTCCAGGTCTTTCTGATCCTGTGTTTGAGGAAATGGGGCAGAGTATGACACTGGTGAAGTCCTGCCTGTCTTAGTGATCATCATCGCTTAATAAGAAAAAGCAAATGATAGCCAAAGAAGTGATTATTCTGTTAGTATTTATGGGGGTTTGTTTGCATTTAGCCTGGCAAAAGGAAAGGTTTTGGTTTTTTTTTAGTTGTTCCATTGATCAGACTATTTGCAGAGACACAGGACAGGAAATCTGGCACTGAAACAGTCACTGAGCCTTGTTGCTTTTGTTGATAATGAATAACTGATTTTACAGGTAGATACTTTGAACTGTTGTAGAAATGACAGCTGTCTTTCTGATGCCTCTTGCTGGTTGATGAAACAGACAGCTTCGGCATTTCCTGACAGGGAGGAAGCCTGCCTGCTCTTTAGACAGAGAGAAGGTCTTGTAATACTTCAGGGATGATAGAGGACACATTCAGTTAGAAAAGATTTTAGCTATGCCACAAATGAGGTGATCTACATGTTTAGATCAGGTTTTCAGAAAGTCCTATCACGTTTTGCATTGTACGTACAATTGTAATTCTGCCTCATTTTCAAATTTACCAGTTACAAATACCTGCAGGTAGATCTGCACTTTTTTTTGCCCCATGGTAAACTAGCATCAGCTAGAGTAAAAATGAGCGGCTTGAAAAGTACAGCAGAAATCTTTCTTAAATGAGCCCAACATGTTATATTGTAAGAGCAGATTATATTTTAATCCCTTTTCTTTATTGTAAAGACAATATGTGATGATAAAATAGAATGTTATAGGGACAAATTTTCTTCTCACCTTCAATGAGCTGCATCAAGAGAAGTTCCCTAGAAGTTAGTTCAACAGTGACAAACAGGCATATAGAAAAGCAGATTCTCTTTACTTAGATGTAGTAAAATATTCACCATCAACATCATAGCATTCTGGTGCAATTTTTGAGGTTTGGTTTGTATGTGTAAAGCATCTCTAAATCTCTAAAATTAATGCTGAAGTTATTTCTGATTTCTTTCTTTTTACAGCTGGTTAAAGGAGAGCTCTAGTCAACTGGTAGAAAGAGGGTATGAAACTTCTTGTAAGGTTTGGAGTGGAAAAGAAATGCTCAGCATTTTGCACAAAATGGGAATAACTGATATCACTTTTCCCATTTTACAGGTAATGTTGTATGCCATATAACTGAGTACCAGGGTGCACAAATATTGATGTAGTTAAACATCTTAAAACACAAATAAGTTTAAAGGCTAAAAGGTCTTTTAATTTATTGCAATACTGAAAAGCTGTGTGAAGAGGATGCCTGATGAAAACCATGAGTATTCCACTTGAGCTACTGGGATTTGTGGAGAATCAGTCTTTTAAAGGATATAACTGATCATGTGCAATTATTTAAATTGCAGCATTGTGTCAGTGATAGTTTTGTCTATTTTATCCATCTGCATTTTTATTGGCTGTTGAAATGCGTTTACCCTATTTTCAATTTTACCCCTCCTTTCTGTATAAGCCAAACATGTTAAGGACGTTAAGTTTTCCCTTCCAATTGTCTTCAGTTGAATATATAGGTGTTTTAGGTGAACTTTTAAAGCACTGTGCTGAAACTCTTGTATCTGTATTAGCTTTGTTTTTGAGAAGATACTTAGAATGTTGTTAATGTGGAATGTGTTTGCCTCTTCTAGAAACATTTTGCTACTGTCTTGGAAAAAGAAGAAAAAGTATCGATGTTCGGTAGAGAGGAGCTTATTGAGATACCAGTTGTGAGCCCTGCCACTCAGATGGTGCTGAAGGGGTTATTCATGGTTCTTTTATATCTTTTTAAAGACAAGAGCAGGTCAGTTCAAGTCCGTAGCCTGAGCAGTGTGGTGGTGGTGAATTCAGCTGCTTTGCCAAAACACCACTTTTGTTTGTGAACCCCTCAGTTATGGTGTCTGGCTTCTGAGCTGCTTCTGGTTTAAATCTTATTTTAAAATATTAATTATTGTAAAGTTTCACTGTTTTTTTAGCAACTATAGAATTCTTTTTTATACCTAATTGTAAATGCCTTGTAGCAACACTGTTTGTGCTGTGTATGAGCTTAATGCTACAGCTTCAGTTCTTGCTTGCAGGATTTTTTCATACTACTGTATCTCTCTGTAGGTTTGCAGATGACTACAGAGTTGCTTTACAACAAACTTACACTTGGATGAATGAAAGCCAACTTGATGCTTCAGATACAAGTGCCTTCTTTACATGGCCCAAGCCCAAGCGTAAAAAGAATTTGCGACACAAAACTGTAGTCCACATGCTTAATTTTTGGTGCTTGAATCCTGCTGTGGTAAGCTGGGTGTGAAGTGGAAGGCCTTAAGTAATTTGAGTCATAACAAATGCATATAAGGTCTTAGAAAATCAGTGCAATTGCTTTAAATTCCTCCTTTTCTTTCTCCATCCTAGGCTTTTTCAGACTTAAATGATGTGAGAACAATTGTTCTGACATCTGGTACGCTCTCTCCAATGGATTCATTTTCTTCAGAGCTTGGTGTGAAGTTTTCTATTCAGTTGGAGGCAAATCACGTTATTCGGAACTCACAGGTAAACATTTGCATTGTGGTTCCCTCTCCTGAAGTGTAATGGTGGCCACTGGATGAGAAATAGTAACTGTTGATGACAAACCCTTTCCATAAGTAAAAAGGAATGTAAAGAACTGTTGCTTGAATTGATGCAATTGTATAGTACTTTTTCAAATGGAAAAAGGGGTAATTTTAAACGTGTCCTTGGAAAAGTTTTGCTGTGTTGGTAAACAGCCATCTTATCAGTTAGTGCACTTTCTCTTCTGTTTTTAAGTAGTGGAATTAATTTGTTTCCAAATATCTCATTACACTTAGTATTTCATTAGTTAACCTCATGTAATTTAATACAGTATGTGCTGCGTATTTTAGAATTACCTTTTTAAATATGAACTACACCAGGTTTGGATTGGCACCATCGGAGTGGGCCCTAACGGTCGGAAGTTGTGTGCCACGTTCCAGCATACAGAGACCTTTGAGTTCCAAGATGAGGTGGGAGCACTTCTGCTTTCAGTGTGTCAAACAGTTGCCCAAGGAATTTTGTGCTTTTTGCCATCCTATAAGGTAAGGAAATCTTAATTCATGTTCTTCCTTTGAAACCACACACACTTTGCTTGAAAATGTACTGTGTAATCTCTTGCTTTTGCATCAACATATATAAATGTTTATAAAATAAATGTAATAACATTTTGTGATTACATTATATTGTCATGTCCTGAGTTTCATATTGGCTGGCATACAAGTTTGTTTTCATGAAAACCCATGTTTAAATTTGTTTTCAGCAGGTGTCTGTATCTTAGTTAATGGGTACAATTGTTACAGTTTTACAAAACAAGCCAGCCTGATCTGCAGGGGTTTTTTAATTGTTTCCCTGAATGTTTTGAAATTATTATAAAAATCCCCCAACCTCCTCCTTGTAACACACATCAGGAAAATCAAATTGGTGTGTATAACTCAGCAGCAAGAATGCCTTAGCATGTTCTCTGTGTGCTACTTGAATGCTGTATTCATCCAGTTAATTTCTTATTTCCTTGTTTCTTCTTCCATTTCACTGCATTGGAGATTCTGGTGTCTTTTTCTTGAGTCAGGGGAATTGCCCACTGAAAGGAATCAAATTTCTCAATTTCAAACTATGTCATATCTAATTTCACTGACAATGGATATCTAAGTATGGTTAATCTGTACCTCACAGTGGTTCTGCTTTCTTCTCTCTCAGTTCTTACTGTTATTTATGGTCAGATCTGAGGTGTAGGAATATGAACCTGCAATATAATTTTGTAATTCATACCTATTTGTCTTGTAATGCTTGCAAGAGTGTGACATTTTTCATTTTGACCATAATTTATGATTTTTAAAAATCCTCTCAACAACTAAAACAAAAACCTCACAAAAAAACCCCAAACTCACAAAATTCTACCAAATGAAAAACCCCCTACCAGCGAATGGAAATAATAGATTCTGTTTTTTTTCAAAGCCTTTATAATAGCTTTGTTTAACTGATGTGGCTGCAAAGTGGTGGGTTTTTCTTTACTGGGTGTCTATAAAGAATTACAGTTATCGGTGCAATTATTGGTGCAATTACCGACAGCAACCATTAGGTGACCACATTAGACCAGGTAATGTTCAGTCACTGATAAAGCAGGTTACTGACTATAAATTTACTTAAACTGGCTCGTGACACTCTGCATTATATACAAAGTTAATGATCTGAAAAGAAATTTTGCATTCGATTTATCGAAGAATTGAAATAGGGGCATATTTAGTTTTCAGTATCGTCATTATTCTTTTTACTCCAGAGTATGATGTTAAACAGTATGTGATAGTTATCTGAGGTATCGAGACCTGACAAATATTTATGAAAGTTTTTTATGAGACTAGTAATCTGATTTGAAAGCATAGAGAGAGTTTGTAATGACATTTAATAAGGAAGGAAGAAGATTGCTGGACAGCTCTGGTACCCTCCCCCTCTCACTGCCTTTATGTTTCACTGAAAGGTCATCTAGCTAAACATGGTGAGTGGTTTTTTTTATTTTGTGGGAACACTTCCATGATCCTAGCAAAAGTATTGATAAATCTAAATTGCAGACAATTGAAGGATGATATTTTAAAATCACATTGCCAATATTTTTCTACGGATGCCCTTTTTCATTCCACTTCTACTGTTCTGGATCGGGTTGCCTTTAAAGTCTGAGATTAATGTGTTGAAAACACAGAATAATGTAAGCATAAGCATATTAGTGCAAAGAAAACAAGGTATTTTTCTTTTATCATCATACAGAATATGGCTTACCTGCACATTTGCATTTCAAACCTAATTTTCAGAGATTTTTGTGGGGAAGTTGCTGCATCTCTAAAAAAAACCCCACAGCTTTTAAAGAAATTGCTCAAGGCCATCAAGATCTGATTAATATACATGGTCACATTCATCACTAAATTAACCATTATGAGTTAAGCAGATTTCTTGAGGGTTTTATGAATTGGAATTTCAACTTTGGAATAAGTGAAAAATAAAATTATTAAATGTCTGGAAGGCTGATGGCAATGCTCTGAATGTTGAGTATTATCTATGCAGATAATTTGATGGAGCTTAAATTTAGGCATATACACTGGATGTCAGTTTGGTTACGCTTATAGATGTGTTCTCCAGTGCAATGTTCTCTTTCAGTTTTAAGAATCAGAAGCCCTGCTTGGATGGCTTTGTCTGGTTCAGTACCTCACTTTCAGCACTCATCGTGCACATTCTTTCTTACCTGTTTGCTTGAAAACCTCTTCGATAGTTATCCCAAATTCTTTTGCTTTGTAAATAAAGTTAATTTTATTTTTCTGGAAAGCCCATTATTAATGTAATTCAGGTAGTAAATTGTATGTTACTTTCAAGGGCTTATATACAAGGAGATGTTAGGGACAGAAATAGCACTTTTGTTCATTTCCATTCAATCTGAATTTTGTTCACTTTAATAAAATATAGGTGAATGTTCTTTTTCATTGTAAGAATGGTAAATCACTTTTTTGCCTCAGTCGAATGGAATAGAAAGAGTGGAGGGTCTAACCCCGCAGGAAGCAGAAGTTGAGAACCCTGTCTGAGGCAGTTTGTGATGACTGACGTTGGGACCCCAGAGCTTTCACTAGGCAGTGCTCTCCACTTGCTTCTCCTGTTAGGTAGAACTTCACTACACAATGTTGTAAATAAATTTATGGTAGAAATAGAACAAATAATATCATTTAAACTTCCCAGTCTGGAATTTAGTAGCTTTTGTGAGTAGTATTTATTTCTCTCTCTATTTTTTTTTTTTTTAAGTTCAGGTTGCTTTTTATACATAAAAGTAATGATCTTCCAATGCTTGGCGAAAGTGATAACTGACTCCTGTATTCATGTTAGAGCTGGAGAAACAAACTCTGGCAGAAATTTAGTCATTTGTTTCAGGCTACTGAAGTATATAATAGAAAAACTATCTTGTACTCCTAACTTAGAAGATGTCAAAGTACTAGAAAGTTTCCAGGTACAAATAGAGGGCAAGTAAAATTTCTAAGTGTCACCACATTAACCTAATCATAAAATGAAAAAACTGGCTCCTGCTCATAGAACTTTGGAGATGGATGTTATAAATATCAGCAGGGTCTGTTGCTGTAGCAGCTGGCATTTCAGTCGCATACTCCTTCCAGTGCTAATGCGTGCAGAAAGCATCCATTAATGGCTTGCATTTTCCTCTATTAATGTTTCTTTAGGTAGATTATTTCCTGGGAGATTCTAGATTTCTTTGAAGAAGCTGTCTACTGCCAGGAAGAGGTAGTAGTCACTTGTCTATATTTTGCTCTGGAGTGCCCCTTACAACAAGATATTTATAACCTGTAGAAGGTTTTTCAACTGTTTTGTAAAGAATTGGAAGTCAACACTGTAAACCTGCATTCTTTCTTAATGATCCATTTAAGAAGATACTTAGGCTGAGAAGGTACTTTCCAAAGATCTTTTTACCTAATGTATGAACTTCTGTTACTGGAAAAAAAAATCTGAATTAAAAAAAAATTGGTAGTTATATTCTGTGTGCCTTCTACCCCCTCTTTTGTTGTTTGTTTGGGGTTTTTTATCAAAATAGCTGTAACAGAAAGAGCTCAGTGCACTTTTATGGGCAAAGTCTGCCACCTTGTTCTGTCTGCTTAATTTGGAATTATCAGACACAATGTGAATATGAAAAAAGCAATAGCAGAGAAACTTCCGTTTATCTTGATCAGGTATTTGAACAAACATATTTTTCATTGAAAAGTGACTGTTTAAAATATACATATGGAAAATATCAGTGCATCAGATACACATCTCTGCATTTGGAGGGTGTCTGTTCTGAACAGCTGTGATGCTGTGTTTCACAAAGGGATAATCTACAGTAACATACAAATTTTTATTATCATCATTGGAGTTCTGGCATGTTGACTTTTTTTAATGTAAGCTTAATCTTAACATTGTTTAAATGGCAAACCTAGATCATTTGAGGGCTACTAAAACTGGTGATATTACGCAACAAAAATGCGTTGATGTGAAAATCAGTAGCAACTCCAGCAAAAACACTCTATAAAAGAGAATATCAGAAGGTGAAAAGATTACTCAGAAATCTAAGATGCTTTTAAACAAGATTAAGATAAGGACCATTAGGGTTCATGTTGCCAACCTGTCTGCATTAAGATATATCTTGCCTGGTGCCTGCGTCTTAGATGATTCATTCAATATGTGTCATATCAAAGTCAAGGTATCCAGCAAAGAGAAAAATGCTAATGCTTATAAATTTTAGTGGTAATCCATCATGATGAATTAACTGACCTTTAGTAGCTTTTTTACAAAATAAGCTTTGGCCACTGATGTTAACGCTGGGGTTTCGTTGTGTTTTGCTTGGGTTTTTTTCCTTTGAGGCATTGTTACTTAATTTGTATCTGCTAATTGTTGAGCCATAACTGGAAAGTAACATTTTTAAAATAACACAGTTGGCCAAAAGTGTTTGAATGGTGGTTTTTAAACAGTAGAACTTAAAAACTGAGAAGTATTCTCCTCTTGAGAATCCAAGATTTGTTTACTGCTTTTTATGTTTTTCCTCTTCCACCTTCAAGATCTAGTGTTCGCCATTGATTCAGATTAATTGTATTTCATTTGTATCTGCTTTCTTTTACAAAGCTTTAACTTCTGAGGTTAAATAGCGTCTTACTTAGCAGTTGCACACTGTTGCTGTGTATTTTGCATTATACTTATCAAATAGTTTTGTAGAGTGAAATGTCTTGGACCCGGCAGAACTGTTACATCGTATTACTTTACTATTAACATGTAAGTACAGACCAATTAATGCTGCATTGCATTTGCTGTTCCCCTTGAGAATTTTGGGGTAAGATTATAATGACACATATGTAGTAACTTTAGCAAAACATGAATGCTGAATTTCACATTTGGGTTGCTGTGTATCTCATAATCTTAAGAGCTGCTAGTTCAGAGCTTAGGTTCTGTCAGTCTTGTCCCATTTTGTGTTCGTTTGGCTGGTCATGTTTTCTTCAGTGAGAACAGTCAGGGCTGGGTGACATTAAATCCATTTGGACTGGAACACCTCTGTTGACTCTCTTGGTTCCCTTTCCATGTTTAAGGTATCAACCAAAGCTGTAGTGAAGTCACTTGACAAGTGCTGTTCACTATTCTGTTGACAAACCATTCTTGGTGGCATTATACAACTTCAGGCAGGCAGACCTTTAACATCAGTTAACTCTGTGAGCAACACAGAGCCTGGCAATAGATCTAACAGAGCATGGCAGTAGGTCTAATGTGTGCTGTTTTCAAATAGAGTGAGAATCTTTGGGTTCAGTCTAGGTAATTATTTGGAATCAACAGGAGGGACCTCAGTTTAACCTCTTGCTATTGCACTCTCCTGCCATTGCGCAGCAGTGTGTCTGCACTGGATATGAGCCTGGATCCTTGAATGTGCCATTTCCTGGCCTGGACGTAAATGTGCCACCCCTACATATGACAGGCTGAGAGAGGGATACAGTTTCAGTATTAATTCTGAATGTCTGGCACTTCTTAGCCTAAGACAGACCCTTTTCTTACTGACATTTGTATGAAGTTGGTAGAATTGTTATTTCTTTTTTCAAGAAGTCTGTGTCAGAGTGGCAGAAAAATGCATCAGTTGTAGCACTGAAAGAAGAACAAAATATTTTAATTTCTAAAACTTTGCTGAAACACAGTTTTGTAAATAAATTATAAGAAACCCATTTTTTTTGCTGCCATCAATAAAAACCCCAATACTGCTTTCAGACAACTTTTACTTATTTATTAAATTACTTCAATAAATTTACAAAAGATGGTAGTCTGTTTAGGCAGGCCTATTAAAAGCACTAAGATTTGAGCACTGGCTGTTAAAATGAGTAAATGGCAATATCACAAAGTTAAACAAACGCCAAAAAACATTTTCCAGAGTACTGGGATTGTAACAATACTATTAATGAGGGCAAAGAGGTTTTAATGCAATTTGCACATTCTAAAGTTTCAAAAAGAGGTTTTGAGTTAGTGCATTATTAATGTTCTGAACATCTGGAACTATGTAAGAGCCACAGACATTGAGCAAGTGCAGGGTTTCCCCACTAGGTCTGATGCTGACTGATTTCCTCCCTAGCGAAAAGCTTGTTTTAAGAAGTTTGAGACAGTAAAATGACAATATCCAGATAAGAGATAAACATTCCACAGTGTCTTTTGGCTTGTAATGTGTGTGGAGGAAAAAATTGGAAACCATTAGGTTTGTGCAGTTAAAAGGTGAATTTGGAATTAAATAGGAAGACAGTTATTTGTACCACAGATGGTTGCTCCATGGTGCAATAACACTGATTGTGGAGTTCTTAGATGAGGAATTATCAGCAGTGTTGGGTAGGTTCCATAAGATTGCTTAATTTTTTTAGCTAGGTGTATTTAGGTGTTATATTCAGGGCTAAATGCTTTGTCAAGAGTAATATTCTTCTTAATATTCTTGTTGACAGCTGTAGGAGTACTTTGAAGAAGAGATTTACTCCTGTGGGTAAATATTAGCAGGATGTAGAGATCTGTTTGCACCAGGTATCTTTTATGACAGAAATTTGTTCTTTGAAGTTACATGAACATTAACTCTCTGCATATTTTTAATGATGGAGAATATGGTTTACACTGTTATAGCTTAAAAATTATACTGTCAAGAGAATGTTTCAATGTGTCATCTAGTTTTAGATGTTTTAGCTATAGCTAATATACAACATCACATTTGTTGGGATGAAAAGAAAGGAGGCCTTCAAACAGGCTGGCATATCAGGGGTAAGTTATGAAATAATTGTAAATTAATAATGATACTCACTTTCTGCCCAGCATTTGCTTTCTGCCCTCAAGGGAAAGGCATTCTCTTACTCCAGAAGCCTTATTTATTTGAGCCGAACAGCTGCAACAATGCTATTACAGTATGTAAGAAACCCTAAAACCAAGAATATACTTTAGGGAATAGAATTCTGCCATCCTTGCTATCTCACATTATGTGCAAGTACCCAACAATAGAAGCAGAGCAAAATGTTGGAAGAGTAATTAACATGTGAGAAGCACTCTGGGTCTCTTCCCTGGCACTACCAACTCTGTGCTATGCTCCCTTGAAACCACGAGTTTTGTTAGTGACTGCGAGGGCTGGGGTGGGGCTTGTGACACTACAATGACCCTTCTGGTTTTGTTTTTTTTTTCTTTGAAAAGAAAGACTTACTTCCAGATTCTAAAGCTGTGTCTCTGCATTACTCTGAAAATCTTGGTAAAGTGATTTCTGTCTGATGGGGCATAATTTGGGGAAAATGTGATCTGAAAAAGCAGAAGAGTCAAAACCTGTGCATTGCAACATTTGTATGTAATAAACCCATATAGAACCTTGTTTTACTTGTTGTCCACTATTGTTTCTTCATTGCTTGTTTTTCACTCCTACTCTGCACTAGTAGACTTTTTTCTTTCTGATCTTTATCTCAGCTTCTTCATCTTCTATGGTCTTTTTTTGTTCCCATTAATCATATACAGTATCTACTTTGTTTTGTATTCTCTATTTTTCCATCATTTAAACATTTAGATGCCTGTAATATAAACTGTCTAGGTATTGGGGCCCTCACATTCACCCAAAAGAACAATTTTCAGGCTTGGTGTGCATTATCTGAGGTGTCTTCTGAGAGCTCCAATAGCCCCTGTAAATCTTTTCTGAAAGATTTCTGTGATTTCTGAAGTCTACGGTTTCAATATTTCTCATTGACTTGGGCACAGCAGAGACATGTATGTAAAAATCACTGTGTGTGGTGGAAGACTTCAGCTATTCCATCACAATGCTCTTTTCTTTGCGTTGGGCACTGAAGGCTATTGTGGTGATAGTGGTTCAAACAGAGGACAGTAGCAGAAGGAATAGTGAAGTTTGTACAAAAAGAATTAGAGTAAGAGTTTTTCTGTAGCCAGGTACATAACTCTATCCTCAAGTTACGCTGGCAAAATTCCTTCTTTCCTGTCATCAGTTCAGTCAAGTTACTCTGCTAAACTAAATCTGAAGATGGAGCTGGTAGTTCACACTGCACAAGATCAATTCTTCTTTAATTATAGAAGCTGCTGCAAACATACCTCCTTGAAATAAGAAAGCTGGAAGTGCTCAATTGTCCTCCAAAGGAATAATTAAAGTGCAATATAGTTGAAGTTCTCCTAGACTTTTAAAGCCGATGCTTGTTTTGTTATGATTTTATTAGAATGTTTTCACTTAGAATTCCTTAACCTTGAGTTGTTTGTGTTTGAGGTGTTTCTGTGTTTTTTTTTCCTGTCTCCACCACTTGGTTACTGGTGGCTGATATCAGTTTTGACCATCCACATGTTTTACGCACAAAGCAGGCCAAGAAAAATGTTGATTTTGGGCTCCACCAAAGGTAAAACTTTATCTTCGGAGAGTGATAATTGACAATCTGAATAGTTGCACAATATGTGTTTTCATTCTTAAATAATATGACAGGATCCTAGATACATGCACTGGTTATGGAGTAATTTTCCTGGTTTCTGGGAAATCGGAGACAATCCAAACTTAGAGAAGTTGGAGGAGATGATCCAGCAGCTTGCTGCTGAAGGACAAAATTCTTCCCCCTTTCCTTGTGATCGTTCTTGTGCTATTCTGAATTTTGTGTCAGAGGTTCAGATCTCTACAGCAAAAGAAAAGGTTTTGTCTTTATTTATTTCCCCTGATCAGTTTTTTGCTGGCTTTGTGACCTGAGTTGGCTCATCTGGAGTTCACAGAAGTGTCAGAGATGGCTCAAGGGATGAGATGATATTGTACACTGAAGGAAGGGAGCAGCATCCTTCCTTTTACTGCTAGAGTTCAGTCTTGGGGATGAGACATTACTGTGCTTGTTTACATGTTTTTCAGTGGTTGACCTTAGTATGAGAATCTATAAAGATAGTTGTTTGGAAATTCTGATCTCTTTATGAAATATGGTTTATGTTATAAAGTTGTTGCTATGAAATTACAGCTATGTGAACTGTCTTTGCATATTAACCAAATAAACTGGAGAATTACTCAGGTGAATATTCTGGGTAAGTGGAAATTTGGCTGAGGTGATATGAAAGGAATGAACTGTTCTGACTGCTCGTTCTGTGGAAACCTGCAGAAACTCTGGGAATGAAGGAGCTGTTTGGTGTCTGTATGTACTGTTTACTGCAATCAGACGTTCTACACATGGCCACTCTGAGTACACAGTGGCTGCAGTGGGTTGTGTTCTAGCAGCTCAGTGCTGTTGGCTCAGGGGAAATTTATAGGTGTGGTTTGAGTCCCACGTTATCTTTTTGACTTACTGGCTGCAAACAATGAACAAATATGTTTTCTGTGGCTTACTGAACTTCTACGGTGACCAGCAGGGGATGTGCAATTATTCAAGTGCCCTGTGGCACTTGCTTTTTACATGGAGCAGATATACTTCCTGATAGCATCTGCACATCATTTAAAGCAGAATCTGTAGCGACAGCCTGTGGCAGATTATTGGGTATTATGTCTAAAAAAATTATATGCCGTGCTGGTAGATGAGTGTTTTGCTTGTGAATTTCACACCTTGGGAGCTGTGCAGTTTAATATTTTATTGTGCTGCTAGTTTAAATACTCTGAGCATACAGCATCAGGAAAATAAACTGAAAATCTAGTATTGTTTCGCACTTCTGAGATCTGACTTGTCAAAGTGCTGCAAGCTGAATTGTTGTATCTAGTTAACACATGCTCCAATTTCCCTTGTAATCAGCACTTTCTGCTCGCTTATTTTTCCTACCATTCAAGTAGTATCTGCATTGAAAATGAGTTTTCAGAGTCAAGAAGTTTGCAGTCTGTGAACGACAGAGTCCGAATAGTAAATAACAATTACAGTCACTGTCTTTTTCCTCAAGAGCTTTTAATGAAGGAGAAAGAAAGCGGGATGGAAAACAGTGATTAATAGGGAACAAGATACACAAGCAACATTATTTTTAAGAAGATGGTTTGTCTCGCACGGGTTACTTTGGCATTACTGTTGTTCTGAACCGTTACAACTTGCAGAGTTCCTGGTCTTTTTGGTGTTTCTGAGAGGTTCATTGCCTGATGTGGTAGAGATATGACGCGACTTGTGTGAAGAGTCATATATTTTGTTGTTTCTGTCTATGAGATAAAATAAACTTGAAAGTATATATTTAGATAGCATGTTCTGTATCAGCAATGTAGCGGCATATACAAGAATATGAATATTAAATGTATTGAAAGGGATTCTTGGATTTTTCAAAATTCAGAATAATTCTACCTCATTGGAAAGCTGGGACAAAGTCTTGTCTTAAAATCAAGTCTTAACTTGAGTCTTAACAGTTCCAATGAGGTCAGTGGATTTATGGTAAAGTTTGTGTTCAGAAATCCTGCTTTCAGGTTTTCCTCCCCAGCATCAGGCTTTTTCTGTGGGATAGAGAAGAGTTTATGATTCATTCTTATTATTCATGCTCTTTTACCTATGGAACCCTATCTTATCTCTTGTTATAGAAATGTTATAGTTAACAGTTATGTACTTAGTCACAGATTACTGTGAGATTTTCATTTAGTGAAGTCACTGAATAGCTTCTTGCTGTGTAAGATTACTTAATTGTTTCTTCCTTAATTGCCCCTGACTGAAATATGTGTTTCTGCTACAGGTGACATGAGTGAGGGTCATCTGACATTGTCATGATTGCAGAAAGATTTATCACTGCTTTTCTGTATTTGAACACTTGATGATTTTTTGCCTTAGGTGTGGAATTGTACTGTTTTTTCTGTTTAGTGGTCCTAGTTCCCAGATGAGAGATTTTAGATTTTTCCAAGAATAAGAGCTGATATGGTTCCCTGTTGTCATAATTTATCATTACTCATTACCTGTTCAGAGCTAAACATCATGCATACAATACACGTTTGTTGCTGAGAAATTATCTAAGAATATGAGCACTGATTTGCTGTATAACAGTGGAAAATGACTAAGCTGTCTGAGAAAGTAAGAAATATTAATCCTTAAAATTATGTAATAACTACAGATGTGAAGTAGTTTCTATAGATATAAAAAAATGTTCTCTGTTAATGTGAATAGAAGACTAAAAGCTAAAACCTGTTACTCTCCCACCCTTGGTGTCAGTTCCCCATGACAGGCATCTGCCTGCCCCCATTTACTGTGTGAGTATCCGTGGACTTGGTTGGCCTCATGCTTGGATGTCTGTTGAATCACTTCTCCCACATGGTACTGTGCTTCACTGCTCATGTACCATTAAGATAACCTTGTCTTTTTTTCCTCTTTGTTCTGGGGAAAAAAAAAATGAGTGAACTTGGATTTTGGCTCTTGATTGGCAGCAGTGGAGGATACTGACTTCATTAAAGAACAGTTAATAATTTTGGGTTTGATTCTGGACCTGGATCTAAACAATCCTTTTAAAAAATAATTTCTCCTGGAGAACTTTCTTTGTGTGCAGGATTGCTCCCTCACTGGAACATGGAAGTGTAATGATAGCCCAGGGTGAATGTACAAGTAGTTCTGGTAACACAGAAAGCTGTTGTCTTGGTTAATTTTAAAACCACAAAAGAAACCCTGGTTTGAACCAGGTTGTTTAGAAACAGCTATGATGGAGCTCAAAGACTGAATACTACAAAGGCTATCTGGATTGTTCTGTGGTAAAACAGATCGGGGTTTTGGGGAGAAGATTTTATATAATATAAAGAAGCTTCTTTAACTGTAGAAGCAACATATTAACCGTGTTATTCTAGAGTCTTTGGCGTGCAAAACATTTCATTTTTCATTACTGTTGTCGCCGTTCACATATTCCATTATTTAAGGAGGTTATTGAAAAATTGATGGTATGTTGGTACCAGAGAGACATCCTGTAGGCTGCAGTGTTGATTTATGGCACATGGAACACAGTTCAGTGCTTCAGTTTCCTGCTGGTGAGCGGCACTTTGTCATTGTCCCTAAAGAAAAATCATACCAGTGAAATCCCCTGTTTCCCCCAAGTTGAGTGATGCATACTTTTCCTTTGAAAATGATTATGAATTATTCACCTTTTATTGTGCTGGAGTGTGCACATGGTGATCAGAATCTTGTTCATAATACAGAGTTTTTCACCATGTTCAGGGTTTAGTTTTATTATGTGGTTGAGTTGCACAGTAGCTTTATTATTTTTTCCTTTCTTCCCCCCCGCAGTGTGTCTGCCAAGCCTGTGTGGGCTAGCACAGATATTACCCTGCATTGCCTAGCGTATGTGGCTATCTCAACACATTAGTCTTGGTCCTAAATATTTAGGTTTCTTTCACATTTGTTTAAAATTTTCCTTGGGTTAATAAGTACAGTACTTCTGAACTTAAAAAGATGCTTTCCCCCCACAAGTTCTTGAAAGTCACAGACTCTTACATGGTTGTGAAGAAACGCTAAGAGATCTCAAAGTGAAAAACCTCTTGAAATAGCACATGTAGAAGTGCTACAGGGTTCCAATTGAGGGCATCTTTCTCCCAGGAGATGTGTTGAAGAAGGACTCCATGATATAGACCACCTGTTAGGAAAATGAAAAGACTGTATGATCTTTGTTCATAACTCTGGAAGAGATGTCAAGATAAATGTGTGACTTGGGTCGAGGTCCCTTCACTGCTCCCGGATTCCATCTCTGAACTGTCAAAGCCTTTCCAATACAACATAATTTGTCCTATAGAAGAGAATAACCTGCTGAGCATACATCAACGTCAACGATTTTGTTTTAATTTTGGCATCATGACTATCTGTGCAAGCTGAAGTTTTAAAACTTGCTATCCTTTTAGCTGCTTCTGCTTTAAATATAGGCACTCTCATTTTATGCACTTGATTAGATGTTTGCTGTAACAGATGGTAAGGCTTAGCAGCTAAATACACTTTAGAAAATCTTTATCAGATGAAAAGGGAAGATTCTGAAAACAGTGAGGAGTGTGTGTTGTCCTCTGGAAGTTGTATTTAGTGTACGTTCTGGTCTCGTTCCTTCACAATGCCTACTTTTATTTCAGGACTTTTCTAAGGTCTTCCCATGTTAAAATTCCTGTGTTGCCTAGTCTTCATATTCTTTAAAAAGAAGAAATCAAAACTGCCAAACATGCTATGTTCCCTGTATTCATTAATTATTGGTTTCTTTTACCTGATGGCAGAAAAAAATGTTTAATGTTTTATTTTCATATATATGCGTATATATATATATATATTCTGTTTGCAGTCATTGAGCACTGACACTTGGGAAAGTGAAACCAGACAGAAATTGATCTGGAGTTAGTACTCTGTAAAAAAGGTCTGGTTCAAAAGAACACTTCTTTGCATTGCTTGTGGTAGCCCCATGATGATAATAAATAGGGAAATGTGCAGTAGAAAGGAGGCATAGCCTCTCCTTGATAAGAATAGTATCTTTGTGTGGCCTGTTGCCATTAAAATGCTGCATTAAATCGGTTTATTTTGGGCACATAAAGAAAAGATTACCTGTGCATATGTATTTATACAGACATTTGGTATTTGTCTCCAGTTTCCCATTAACAGTGGGAAATTAACATTCTATTTTGAGAGTAGATTTTACTTCACAAATGAAAAATTTTGGGGACAGATATTTTTATGTTCTCTTTAAATGAAATGTGTTAGAAATGGAGAAAATGGAATTTGAAACTTAAAATGCTTTTTGTTTTTTTAATAGATACTTTAGTATTTTGTATCAGCTTAGTCATTTAAAAGAATGAATTTTGTATTATGTTAGATATCTCCCATAACCATGAAGAGGTTTCTGTGAATCAGTCTATTGCTTAACCTTTCATGAAAATCTAATTGAGTGCAAACAACTGCTTAAATAATTCAATGGACTAAGTTATTCTTGGCTGGTGGAGCCCCAGCCCCATGCAGTGCAAATGTCTGGGTGTCAAGCTAAATTGAGGGGTTTTCTTTTTTTGGTGAGGAATGCGTTGAGAATAAAATCACTGCTGAGAAAGTGTAAAGGTTGATTAAAAAGGAAAAAAGGCACAAAGATGAAATGTAAATTGGTTCTGCAGCTTGGGAAATGACTGGTGGCTGAAAGGCGCGTTCTTTCAGTCCTTTTAAAAGTAGGTAATATTTTTGGTGATGTTGATAAATGTTATTGGGTTTCATTGCTTTCTTTTCATACATGTGACCTTTTATTCTTCTTAAGGGACATTGTGCTTTTTATAGTGCTATTTTTAATAGTTCTGGAGTGCTATTCCAAATTTATTTTAAAGATTTGGATAACGGAGTTTAGATTTTATTGGTTCATTGGCCCAAATATTTTCCCTCCTGTTTCTGGAAGGAAACTCTGCATTTTCCTTTCACACAAATCCTTCCAGGCAGTTACCTCTGGTCCCTGCAATCTTTTATTCCCGTTTCAGTACTCTGTTTGCTTTCTTCCTTCTACTGTTTCCTTTGTGTTCACTTTTAACCAGAAAGGACTATTTCTGTTGTTGAGTTTTGGTTTTGGTGTTTTGTTTGGTTTCAAAGGTGCAAATGGAATTAATTACTGATCTCAAGCCACCATGTTGGTTTTATAAACTGTCGTTTCCCCCAGATTGAAGAGTTCTAGTAATTCTGGAAGTCAGTTACCTGTAGGATTCTGGGTCATTTAGTACAGAGGCTTGAAACCCTTTTAGTTCACAGAACTATCAAATAACTTCTGCTAATTCTATAGTTTTCCAAACCATCTTAATTGTTAAAGAGCCTGTAATACCATTATGTAAATGATGTGAAAAAAGTGGGTGGAGTTTGGCCAGATGTATTCTCCAGGGCTACTTTGAAATAACCTGAATTTAAGGCCACTAGTGTTTAAGTGATGTACTAAATGCATGTATTTAATGACTGAATGTATTTTGGGACTATCACTAACACAGAGACAGTTTCATTCTTTCATAATAGAAGTACAGCATTCACCCAGGTATTTAGCCATCATGCTGAACGGGCCAGAGCTTTGAGACAGGGGAGAGAGGTTTGAACAAAAAGTTACAGCTGTAGCTAAGCAGCTGACTCAGCAAACTGCCCTATCCTGGAAGCTTATTAAAGGTAATGCAATACCTATGGAATTAGATACATTATAAAAACATCTGTGCCTTGAGATCATCAGAGAATTACTGTAGTGGAAAATATGATGTCCTCCATAGCTTAAATTTGCAGAAGGATCTGTCAGAACGCATAGATTTATTTTTTTCTTTTCACGAAAAGGAGGAGAGGAGGCAGCCAGTGCAGATGCAGGTTGATTTGTCCTGTGATACATAAAGCAACCTGTACTGTTCTTTTTTTGCAGACAGCCCAAATGGTGAGAAACATTTTATAGTAAGGCAAGAAAACTGCGCATCTTCTTGACATTCTCTCTTGAATGTGAGGGGTTTCAGTAGGTGCAGAAGAAATAAAAACTCCTTATTTGTTTGATTTTGACACCTGTTTTTTTTTCTGTCAAGATGCTTGCACTGCATTCAAACAAAACATTTGATAAAACTCAGTGTATGAACTTGGTATCTGCACTCCTCTGCCTCCTCCACTCCACTGCCGCCTTCTGGTGCTTAGATAAGACAAAAGCACTCACTGAAGGACTGAGTTACTCAGTGTCCTGAAGCAAAGCAGAGTTTATGAGATCAGTAGGAGAGTAAAGACAGGAATTAATGTCTTCTGTTATTGAAGAAGGTATAAATTATATTTTCATCTAGTATAAAATGTACAGAAAAGCTATTTAAAATGTTAAGCACACTGCTGGGGAGGTCTGTCATAAATAGTATGCTTTAAAAGACTTTAGTTTCTACACTTTCTTACTGATAGACAAAAAACTTTTAAAATGTTTTACAAAAGCAAAAATTATTTATTACTATCAAGTTTTATTGTTAGGTGTTTGGAGTACTGACTTTAGGTCATGAGGTTATGTAGCTTTTTTTGGTTACTGAATGACTTAAAATATCCATCAGTTGGAGATTTGGATCTCCCATGGTCTATTTTATGATGTTTTTGTTCCCTTTTATAATGTGTTCTCAAAATTGAAATGCTGGTGAGACATTAACGGTTGCATACTTTGGAAAGGTGTAAGACCTTATAAAGGTATGTTTAAAATATGCAGCGATACCTGTTTCATTTTTAGAAATGTAAGTATGGCGCAGATGAGAGTGGAAGAGCACTAAATTAAAGATTAGAGCATCATGTGTTGGAAAAAGTTTTGGTTTATTTAAAGGAACAGATTTGAGTTTTGCTCCCTCATCCTAGCTAGATTGGAATTGCTTTTGGATAAATGGCTTTGAACTTAAACAGGGGAAGTTTAGGTTAGATATAAGGAAGAAGTTCTTCACAGTGAGGGTGGTGAGGCACTGGAATAGGTTGCCCAAGGAAGTTGTGAATGCTCCAACCCTGGCGGTGTTCAAGGCCAGATTGGACAGAGCCTTGGGTGACATAGTTTAGTGTGTGGTGTCCCTGCTCATGGCAGGGGGGGTTGGAACTAGATGATCTTAAGGTCCTTTCCAACCCTAACTATTCTATGATTCTAAATTTTCCTTACTATGTGGTTGATTTTGTGTACACGGGGAATTTATGGCCTTTTTCAGAACGTAAGATTGTGAAAAGGCTAGAAGAGAGGTGTAGCTGGATGCAGGTACATACATCTGCAGCTTCTTAAAATGTTTTTGTTATTGCAAAGTTAAAGAATAAATCTGTACAACTGTTTCAAAGTTACGTGGAAAAAGAAACTCTTTAATGAGAGAATCTGTAATTTCCCTAGTCTGTGCACTACGAAAATAATACCTTACTTTGGTATTTGTAGATGTATTTTCGTTTTGTAGATGTAAAAGTATATTAATATCCATCTGCAAGAGCTTTGGGGGATCCCTTTATTCCATGTTTTAAGTCATTAATCTACATGTCTATAGTTAGTCTAGATTTCCTTTGGAAGTACTTTCTGTAATCAGTTATACATACCCAGTGGGGAATGGCCCAGGCCAGTCTTACCAGTTTTACAAACCATAGCTGGAAACGATCTTAAGATGCATATGTCTATGTTATATTTTTAAAAAGCAAAACATGCTACCATGTAAGATAGCCTGAAAATTAAAGGTAAATGCTTGTATTATGAGCTTCTAGCTGCTTCTAAAAGTGACACCACCCCCTCCTCGCTTCATTTTATGTAACTAGAATTTTGGTATCTGTATGTAGAATGTACATTCATGGACTGAAACTTGAAAGATGATCTAAGAGTATATCATTATAGCAGCACTGTATGTCTTTGAGTGTCACATTTATTTGTTGGTGGATTGGATGGTAACCCTGTTTTCTGCAAGTCACTGCTCTTTTAGTCCCGAATGTAGCACAGCTCTACCAAAGTGGAGTCCAGTGAGGTAAGTCCTGTTGCTCAGCCCCTTGTTTGGCCATAGATGTGTGTTTTCTGTTTCTGAAGTTTTATGCTGACTGTGAGTAGAACTTCTATTTGACCCTTCAAACACATTTCCAGCCCACTGGAGACACACTTTGATTTGAAGCAGTGCTTATTCAAAAAGAAAATTCTGGTGGCAAACACATGAAGAGCTCTGCTTGGGAAAAGGCTTTTAGATCAATGTTAGTCCCTTGGGAATCTCTGACTTTTTGCACTAACTGTGGTGCCAATACTGATTTTTATTAAGAAAAACCTAATGGCTGTTTCCTTTCTCCCTGCAGTTAATATTCATGTATGAATAACAATGAAAACTGGAACTTCATATCATTTAAAAAAAAAAAATTACATAGAAACAAGATGAAAAAATACCAAAGTTTGGAGACGTGGGGGTTTTAATGTATACCAGCAGACTTTGAAGAGGGTTACAAGATACTTGTGTAAATATTGTGCACCTTGAAATACCTCTTGTTCAGTTATCATTATATAAATGTATGGGTAACAAGACAGCATAGAGTTTTAAAGGTGCACAAGAATATACAACGCAACTGTAACTGATAGTTATTATTACATAGTTAATAGATGTTGAACTAGCTGATAAAGCCAGAGTTATTTTACTCTGGTGTAGGTGCTGCTTAGGTAATTTTCCTTTTTGTCCTGCACGGCTCTTGAACGGTCTTTCATGTTTTCATTTGTCCCATTGTTTCCCCAAGCACTTTTTGATGGAGGGGTTGTTTCTATGATGCCTTTTTACTCTGCTGGCAAGGGGCAATCCATTCATTAAGGAGTATTCTATGTAAATAAATTCAGTAGCAGGTGCTTGTAGTAGGACAAGAGCGAGGAAGCTGTAAACCAGAATAAGTAACTTGCATGCTGACAGTGTTCTGTGTTAGGCCCTCCCTCATCTCAGGTAGTTGCTACTTCAAAAATCACTGCCAGAAGATGATGGATACTAAAGAAAAAGTGCATCCCCAGCAACTTGATTGCAAGTTCTCAACTTTGCTAAGATGCTGGAAATTACAATGATCTTGCCTTAGGGTAAAATACATTAAACAAGTCTTCGGTCTTGCTTCATGACATGGGAAGCCTCTAATGCAATTTTTGGCACTGTATAAAACGAAGCGGAAGATGGAAAGAAGCAAAGCTCTTCGTCGACACAGGAGAAGGGGATTTTTCCTAGAAGTGCAACATAATGGCAAAGATGTTGAGAAAATAGTTTCCTCCATTCCCAAACTTCAAAAGTGCTTCAAAAACTGCCTAAAAAGGGGTGATGCTGACAAAGATGAATGGTGAATCTGAGTACTGATCTCATAGTTTCTATGATCATAGCTTACAGGTCTTTAAATTGCAGAAAGAAAAAAAAAAGAAAAAGATATCAAAGTAAACATCCTTCAGTGGTGCATGGCAAGATGACAGATTCTTTCTAACAAGATTTTCTGCTCTTCTGGAGGAAGACCATTTGTTAATAAACCATTTGAGAATCCATTTTTAAGGGATTTAATAAAATATACACTGACTGCCTTCTACCGCAGAAACTATTATTCCCTTGGGTAGAAAAAGTGACTGTCTGTGGACATTAATGGTTGCTTCCTGTGACTCCTGGCATTATATCTTGCTCCCATTTGCACTTTTTGAACCCAAAGTGAAATAATTTTTTATGAGAAGCCTGCGCGTGGTTCCTAGCTCTTATGAGGCATATATGGGTTCTATATTTTATTTATTTGTATTCAGCCATGTCCATAAATCTCGTCATTCGAGTGTCTCTGTCTGTAGTGTGGGTATTGTGTGTGGTTTTGTGTGCTTTCCTGTGTACCAGAAAGTTTCCATGTCTAGCAAACTCCATTAAGGGAGTAATAGCTTTTGTGTGAATTTTTGTGTGAAGGGGTAATAGCTTTTGTGTGAATTAAATGAGTTGTTCCATTCTTGCTGAAGATTCTAATAAATAATTCACACATTTCTATCAAAAATTGTAGATTTTCTATTATGATGGTTGCTGTCAATTAAACAAGAAACCTGAACTTGTTATGGTCTTAGAGATACTTGCCTGGAGTGGTTGTGTAACACACAGAAGAGGTGTTTTCTTAAGGATTTGGAGGATGGTTTTCTGCTGCCATCTTTCCAACCATGAAAATAAGTTATATTTTTTTCAACTACGAGAGAAATGCAGTGGAATTGAGGGATTAAGTAATTTTTGTAAGTAATTTTGTGTTTTCTGAGACTATCAGCACACTTTGGTTCTCTTGAATTAAGAAACAATTTTTCTGCAAAGAATGCTTCATAAGGGGTTTTTGTGAAAAATACCAGTTGATTTCAGTAGGGCGAATGATAAGAGGAGGAGAAAGTCGGGGTGAGTGACCCTTAGAAGTCAAAACATGGGTAGTTTATGTACGTAAATGTGAAATTCACACATGCCCGAATATATCCTGTCTATATTATCTTACTGGCTTCCTCTTGTCATGCATGGTAAATGGCAGGCAGTGCTGGAGGCGAATTTAGCACATAGATTGATAAGTGGAGGCCTAGGCAGACACTGATTTCACAGAAGGAAGAATAAAATCTGGAAAGCTAATGATGTTACAGTCACTGGCAGCTCTAGCAGATCCCAAATGGATGTACTTAGAGGCATAATATGTTTGATTCTTTTCTTTACCAGAATTATCTCCATGTCATATCCAAGAACTAAAGACATAGGGGCAGGCTGTGGATGGCAAGATGGACAGTCATTGCATGGTCATAGTATTACGACCTTTTAGATAAAAGGAGATTACAGATAGGATGCTGCCAGGAAATGACAGAGCTGGTAGAGAAGGAGACAAGCAGTAGGACAGACACATTTAGAAGAGACGATTTATTTTAAAATAACATCTGTGTGTGTAGCAAACTGTTCCTACTGTTCATCACTTAGTCTCTGTGTGCTTGCTTGATAATGGTGTCACATCAGTAGTAAGCCCGTGTAATTCTCTGAACAGAGGCTGGAACAAAGCTGGTGAAAATTCAAGAATAATGCGGTATTTGTCCCCTCTGAACCATGTGTACCTCAGAAGGAACTAATCCAAATGCTCAATGTTATACGTTCAGATCTTTAATGCTGAGAACATGAAATAATGCACAGGTTCTTGTAAAGAGTCTCATATGAATTTGCAGGTGTTCTCCCTGTAAACTCAAATGTGACAGTTACCATTAGTTCTGCTTCACAGTAACACTTAAACTGGATATTTGGACATGGGACAGATTAATTTTATAACAACCCCACCATTCAAGGTGCTGAGATCTTGGCTGGTGTGCATCAGCAAGGCAAGTGGGGTTGGAGGTAAGGCATGCTGAGGCTTTCTGAGGAATTAACCGAGGCAAGTGCAGGTTCCATATGGTGCAGTTTTATACAGCCTGAAGCAAAATACTGAGAAAGTCTTCAGTGCATTGAGTTGAGGGAAGCGCAGACAAATGAAAAGCATAACCCTTATTACAAAATCTGTGAATTCAAATTCTCTGTACATATGAAGCTGGGTAACTCTACTGCACAATAGTTTGTGACACACTAGTGATCACTCAATAATAAATGGAGTGAAATACAGTATTTATCTCTGTCCACTCAATTTCTAAGGTAATTTTAGACTTTGCTTCTTGTAATGCAGTACATATTCTCATTACATTTACACTAAATGTGGAACAAGCGTATTTGCTTCCAAGATTTGAACATTTGCCGATTCGGAGTAAAATGTGTACAGTTCAGAATCTGGTAGGTATAACAAAGCTGACAGGCCCTTCGAGAAGCAGAGGAGGCTGGTGCTAAATCCTACATGAATACCTTCTACCCCACTTATCTATATCATTTTAAACATATTGAAATATAAGGTATAAAGGCTTGTTTCAAATTAACTTAGAATTTGTTTCCAGTCTTACTGACGGATCTCTTGGTAATCAGAAAAACAGGTAATTCCTATTTTTTCTTTGGATGACATTCCTCTTGCTTTGAGGAGTACCAGAAGATGCTCTTTAGTGACCACTCTCACAGATTTAGAGAGTGTTGCTTTTATAACTAAAAAAACTTCAGCTTTTCTAATTAGCACAGTTAGTGGCCATTGTGTTTACAAAGCATTTCATAGCTGCGGAGCAGTGTATGGTAGGGAAACTTCTTTTCATAAATACAAACCTGGATAATTTCACTGAAATAAGTGTCTTTGGGTGCTTTATTTGAACAGTTCAAGTGACTGACTTCTCATTACAGCTCTTCTGGATTTTTCTGTTTGTTTTCAGCTGTTGGACAAATTAAAAGATCGCTGGATGCATACTGGCTTATGGAAAAACCTGGAGCTGGTGAAGACAGTCATTGCAGAGCCTCAAGGAGGGGCAAAGAGTGACTTTGATGAACTGCTTAAAATATACTATGATGCAATAAAATGTAAAGGAGAAAGAGGTACGCTCTTCAGACATACAAAATAGTTGATACAGAATCTTCAAGTTTAAAACAAAAGGGATTCTTAAAGAGCTTACAGTTAGAATAAGGTATGGATGAACAGTTAAATTAATCTCATCTTAATAAATTATTGTGGTAAATGAGGCAGACTAACTGCTACTTATACTGTTGCATGAGGATGTCGGGAAATGCAGGATGATGCATAATCCTAATCATGATATTCAAAAAGCAGTGAGCTGTGTAAGGATATGCAGTTGTGTGTCCCGCAGGTTGTAGAGCAGCTTCTCAGAGAGTCAAATTTACTGTTTGTTGCATAACTGTCTTTTGCCATCTTATATTGCAGCCAGTATAGGATTTCTTCTCAAAAGACTTAAATATTAGTATAGAAAACCAAGTATGTCAAAAAAACAAATGGTGTGATTTTGGGAGTGCAAAATTCAAGGTTTAAAATTTAGAAGCTTGTTATAGATACATATGGTTCTTCAATAATTAAGTACTACTCTATTATATAATGCCAAATTACTTAGCTAGTTGATACTCAATATCATATACAATATAACTGATCAAAGTGGAGTTAATCTCATCCCTTTAACAAAGAAGTCTATATTTTTATATCCACTCGCCTTTTCTGGACTGTTTATGTTTTCTGGACTCTGTTATGTTTAGCTCTTTAAAGATGTTGGTCTGTTAGAAGGTGTTGGTGAAACTTTCTTTTGATACTCAGTTTGTCACTGGGAATGATTTGTATGTTCCTCTCTGGCTTGTTCAAGATGGAGCACTCCTTATAGCTGTTTGCAGAGGAAAAGTTAGTGAAGGCTTGGATTTCTGCGATGAGAATGCCCGTGCCGTTATAACCATAGGTATTCCATTTCCAAATGTGAAAGACCTCCAGGTAGGATATCAATTGAAAGAGTTGTGCTTTATTTTTATGTCATGTTTAAAACACCAGATATGCACAAAATACTTTTTCTAAATATGTACCCCTGGATTCCTTGCAATCCCTTTTGAATTCTTTGAGTTACCTTCTACACAGGTAAGAGGACGAACAGCATAGCATGTCTTGAGGACTCATTTATGTCATTCTAAATAATTGTATATCATGCTGTAGATGCATTAAAAATTTTTGTCTGACATTGCTCGTGAAGGCTATTGCATTGTTAAAAGGCTCGTTAACTTCATACTCCACCAAGCAGCGGTGCAGATTCCCTCGCCTGTTTTCGTGCACTGAAACTTGTGCCATTTATACAGAAATGAAGTTACTTCCTTGGTTGTTTAGTTGTGAAGGTCTGGGATAAACTCTAGGAAAATACTAGTTTAAATAAGGCATTCAGATAGATCAAAAGATTATTTCAGAAAATAGGTGGAAAGATAAAAGTAGTTATAGTGTAAAATAATAACAATGGAGCAATGTTTCACATGCAACATCATTATTGATTGCAATATATCACCTTTCTAATCCCTGTTGCCTTCTTTACTGTAACTATGTGAATGATATTTCCCACTTAAACAGTCAGTGGCACTATAAACCTTTTCCAAGCTAATGCTACTTTATTAGCTTGCAATTTTGAGGTATGAATTATGACATAACACAGCCTCCTCCTGCATACTGAAGATATTAGTATTCTCATAATTCAATTTAGGCAAAAACTTCCAACTGCCTTCTAAAACCAGTATTTTGAAGTGCCTCCAATTAAAGAAATTGGAGACTATTTGTAGTTTTCAGCAAGTGGCCAAAGTAGGATCCTATTGCTTGGACTGCTATGTAATTGCCCACGTCAACACTTCCTTCCCTTTGACTTCAGTGGGTCTTGTCTCATGGGTAGATAGATGATGTTCTATTAGAATAGGCACTTCGTAGTTGAAGCCAGCCATTCATAAAGGAAAAGAAAGCCAATGCATATGGAAAAGTGTTTGTCTAGACTCTCTTTCTACTTGCTGGAAAAGAATATCTATTATTGACTAGTTTTGTAAGACTTCTTAGTTTTTAGTGGTCTGTACATGTCACTTAGGTAGTCGCTCAGTTGCTGGCACACTTCTTCCGGTGATAATAGCTACTGTCACTGCTTTATCTTATGTGAATCTTTTAGAACTTTTTGAGACTACTTTGTGAAGGTAAGAAACAAAGTGAAGCATCACAGAATAAATAAATACCAGAATAGCTGGATTCTGATTATTAGTAATGCCAAATCATTAGGTTCATACTTGAAAGCCCAAACAGACTCAGATTTGGTTTTAGAGGTGTTTTGAGTTAAAGTGAACGACCAAAGGCTTCTTTGTTGTCTACAGTGTGTGCCTAATTACAGCCTTGCTGGAAAAAACCCACATCCTATAAGGACTAGGAAGGTTATATTAGTGGTGGCTACCTAGTGCAATGTTCTTTCAATGTTTGCATAACTTTCTGGAAGCACTCGGTCAGCCACAATGTTTTTTGTCTTACTAAAATGTACTTCAGTATAAAAGCATTTACATTCAAAGAATACTTATCACTATTTCCAGATTTAGAGATGCTTGGATTTAGAAGCATATGCTGAAACGGTATTTTGAAAATGGTCTGTAGTATGGCTGGAACTCCTACAATTTACTTCACATGATTTCCAGAAAGTCAGTATTTTTGTGTTCTAAATGATACAAAAATAAATTGAAAAGAATATATCAAGGATGAATTATGTTTCTTAAGATGAAAACAGTGTATTTGGTTTTACCTTGAGATTAACCAAATATGTAACATAACAGAATCACAGGCAGAACATCCCATTACTGATAACTAAATTCCAAAAAATCAGTGTTGAGTTAAATTTTATTTATTTTTTTTTTAATTAGACTGAAGAAAACCTCTAAATTTTTAAGTAGGGATAGAAACAGTAGCTGCCAAATTGCAAGCAGCTAAAGGTTTGAGTGTATATATTTAGATATGGTAATGCACAAAGCACTCCAGTGATCAATTCTGGATGAGAGAAGGGCATGCACCAGTCTCTTAGCATCAGATTTGAGGAGCTGTCTGGTGCATGGCAGTGCTCCTAGAATGATGCTAGAGGAAATTGGGGTTATTGTAAATGTGTCTTTTGCTCAAGAACTTGGCTCCCAAGTGATGCCCAGCTGGCAGTACTTCCCTTTAAATCAAATCATTCTGTTTTGACCAAGACTTTAGGCTTATTAGATACCCAAAAAGTTCTGGATTGATGCACATTTCTTTTATCAACTGAGCTCAGTTGCAGGGTGAAAGATAGTCACTGTTTTCACTGAAGAATGATGAGTAGCTTTGTAGAGATCTAAGCATAGATACACAAGAAATTTGGAAGACTAACCATCTTTTTCAGCAGCATGTCAGCTCATAACAGGAATTGGAATTACATTTTTAAGGAAAACTGGCTGTTGATATTGAGGATTGGCGTGTAAAATTAAAAGTTAAAAGAAGGGAGGGAGAAAAGGACATGACACCAATTTTCACCTGATAGTATTCGTTTTGTTTATTTCTGGGACAGCTGATCCAATAGTATAGCTTCCCAGAATGGAATGAAACAGATGTATTATAAAAGGGTACAGAAAACTAAGCACTGCATGTTACAAAAATCATTAATTAGATATAAAACCAACTTGATAGTGTATTTTTAATAGTCTGTATTAACAAATGCAAATTGTTGTTTATTACTTCAGTCCACCTAAACCAACAGACCTTACCTGAACATCAGAAAGGAAAGCAAAGTTTTATTCTTTCATATTTTTTTGTAATTCTTCTAAATGCTTTTTTAGAGTGTCTGATTCTACTTTGAATGTTTCTCCTTATTAACAGGTTTTTTCTATAGACATTCTCTTTTTCTCCTGAGGTTAGAAGAATCCAGATTTTTAAAAGTTAGAAGACACGTAGAGTTCATCTTTTGTTTGTTTGTTTCTAGGATTTTAGGATATGTTAAGTTCCCAAATGAAACAGTTGAAGTTTATAGGATAGTTAGGACATTTGCTTTCCTGATACACTTGGTTTGTGGTTCTTTAGGTTTTTTAGACTCTGTTAGCCTAACTGTTAAAATTTTCTGTTAAAATTGATTAAAACCTGGAAACTTAAAACTTCCAGCTTTGAAGCTCTATGAGGAACTGGAGTTTGAGCAGACGGAAGAAACATCAAAACACAGTGGTGCAAGACAAGTTAGACCTATGTAGACATTAAATTGTGAACACAGGTACAGCTGCAGCTTTTACGTAGCAACAGGAGCTTAGTAGATACACCAAACTAAGAAACCAATAAGATGATTAATAATGACATTCCTTTAAAAATAGGAAATGCAAGTGATTAACAATTCCCTTGGATATCCACGAATGACATACTTCTAGGACTGGTTTAAATCACTAAAAGTGTTCTGCTTCTACATGAAAATACACTTGTATTTCTGCTTTTTGGGTTAGTAAAAGTCCTCTTAAGACTCAATTCTATAACCCCTTACTCCTGCACATAGCTTTTACTTGTGTGAGTAATCCGCTTAATACTTCTAGGGCTGTGCACAATCATAAGGGTTTGTAGAATCGTACGTTTGGAGACCAATATTTCATGTAGGCAGTTTGATGTTGGCTCATCTCCACTAACATTACTTGTCTGTGATCAACCTGCTTTCTAAGTATATTTTATGATTTGTAATGTGATTGAATACCAGTGAACTATATTATTAGAGAATATAAATAATGTGACAGGAAAAGATGTGTAATCCCATATACATGTTATCTGATGCTAACATACTACTCATTAACTTCCGTTATATAGTTTGAATTGTAGCATTTTGGATCCAGACATCAGTCTTTACTTGGGTAGAAACTCACTGTCAAGTGTGATGTATAGTATCCAATTTTATTTTCTCCATATGTTTGTGCTAAATATATGCCACAACTTCTGGTATTAAATGGCAAGAATTTGGTCTCCTTTAGTAACTGTATGCTTTTAGAAGTTACATTATTTTCTGTAGAACCTTTAAAGACTATCAGTTAGTTTCAATTAAAAATTTTAGGCACATAGTCTCTTGTGTTTATTCATTTTGACAAAGAAAAGAGTTTAGAACACTTTATCAATGTTCGGGAAACAGAAATTATTAAGGTTCAGAAGTGTACTTGATAATAAACAGTGCTGATTTAAGAAAGAGAGGCCAAACCCCTAACTCTGTGTTACTGAAAACGGCTTCTTATTGCTGAAGAATCAGGTTGCTAAAGCAAAATATATAAAAGAAATGTTGAAGTATTGCTTAAAGCTATGGTACTCTCAATGGTGGGGTTTGGCTCTAGTAAAGCAGGAAAATTTATTTCAGAGCCAAAAATGACTTCTTTGGCTGTGACCAGGATTTCCTCTGCCCACCTTTGGGACCTGAAACTGGAGGTAGGAAAATCTGATTTTGGAGCCAAGTGTGACTTGTTTAGTTCAAGTCATAATTTACTGTTCTCACCTTGGGGACCTGAAAATAAAGAAACTCGCTATGAAATGTTGATAATGGGCGACTCTGAAGTGCAAGCATTAAGCTAACTTTCCCAGAGAGCATTTCTTCACTTCCACCTTTCCAGATGCTTTTGATCGTAGTACAGTAGAGTGTACTTAATCATGTAACAGCTCTGAGAACTTTACCAAAGTATAGAGGAAAACATAGTCAAACTCTTTTACATCAGTAGATGTGCAAGGAAAATGAACTTGGTAAGGCCAGGATTACTGTGTAGTGACATTACTCAAGGACTGTAGCTGAGTTTGCCACTAATGAGAAGTATTTCCCATAGCTGCTATAGGGTGAATATGAACTACAGTGGCAAATACTTTCTTTATTGTTTCCAGTAACACAATTTCTGAAGCATGATGGAACCCATCATTTCAATTAGTGTTCTGGGTTACAGGTAACCTAATGATACAGAGAGTTTGCAGCTATCTGGCTGAAGTTGCATTCTCCTTTCTTGAGGGCTCAGCAAGCTGAGGTATTTGTATCATTTCAGAATAATGGCATTTTTCCAAAGATGTAAGTTAATTCATAGTCCTTGTGGCAATTTTTAAACCTGTATGCTTTTTATCCATTAAAAGGAGAAAGAATCTTGTGCTAGAGAAGTGGTTGCTGAAATAATTCATTTCTTGCATTCTATATTCTAGGAATAGAAAAATTTCTAAGAAAATGATTGTTGTTTTAGATGCTTAACCTTAGCTGAGAAACATACCATGCACTGTAGGAATTTCATCATAACTTTGCATCACTTCAAAAATATTTTCACTTCTTTTTCAGAATAAAGTATTGTTTCAAGACATGGGCAAACTGGTCCAGAATATCCCATTTCATGGGAAGTCATTGTTGTGTTTAATAGAATTTGAAAATACCCTGTGAAGTTAAGAAGTTTTTGGAGAGATGTAAGACTGTTCTGTTATTGATGTGGTTGTTTGAAGCAGGCTGAATGATTCTGAGCAACTTTCCCCCAACTTTTCAGTGAAACCTGCCATTTGTTGTAAAAGCCTTGAGGCACAGCATGTGCTACCATCTTCTGTATGATTGAAATGTTTGTAAGTAGTGATTGATTGTTTGTTTGATTGATTGTCTGTGTCATGGCTGCCTAAACCTCAGCCACTTCAACTTTCTTCTTCATTCTGCTACTGTCAGAAAAATTACAAATATAACGTGGGGAGCAGAATAACATTTATGGAATTTTCAAAGGAAAGACAAACATCATGGTGTAGTATTTATTGAATGTTCTCTGAGCAGGAAATCCTGAATAGCATAAAAGTGCAACGTGTTTATGTATTTGTGCATACATACACACACACTTGTCCTTCTTCCATGTCTCACTTCAGATTCAATTTTGTTTTGTATTTTAGTTGCAAAGTAGCTTTTTGAAACAATCAAGGATGTAAATAAGAACTGAACTTACATCATTGAAATGTACAATGTTGTGCAGCAAGCCTCTAGATGGTCAGTAACAGTTACTGGGGCAATATACTTTTAAATTTTGGGCAAGAGCATACTTCTAAACTGTTTATCTAGCATTGTTCTAGTCTTGCAGCAGTACCCTGTAAATTATTGCCGTCTGCTTGATTTCTGCTTACTAAGGGGTAACGCAGTGTGCAGAATTGCATTGTAACCAGATGACTGGCTGGATATGCAGATCCCCATCACATGATTTTTAATTTCTTCTCCACAAAGGAGAAGAGGTGTAATTACCAGGAGGTGTAACTATTTGTGTTAGAGAAACACCAAGCAATGCAGTAAATATATCATGGTGTGGCAATTTCTTCGACCAGTCTGAAGCAGTAAGAGATTTCAAAAGCCTTTTACTTCCCATTTTTTCCAGAAATGAGAGTAGCTGTAAAAGTCAAAGCCATCTACATCCATCAGAAATTGTGTTAATTAAGAAAAAATATTAATGGGAGAGGCTTAATTTGTGGGAGTAGCTGTAAAATCCTATGGAAAACAGTATTCCTGTAGCTAAGAAAGGGAACTAAGTTCAGCTTAACATGTGAGACTGGTGGATGGCATTTCTCTTCTACTGGTGCAAGGCTAATGTCAATATGTTGGCACAGATCACAGAATTCATCCCTGAATATATCCAGAAGTGAAGCCTTTGGATAAATAATACAGCAAATCAAAACTTTTCCTTTACATTTAATAGTTTACTTTTCTGATCCATAAAAATTTTCAAAGTGATTTTCTTGTGTTTATCTTGTCCTTAGCAAGTAGTGTTGACCTTTAAGTTTTTACTTTACTGTCAAAGTATGTTGAAAGCTTTAAAAGTGAAGCTATCACCTTGGGGATTTGTAAGGATGACTGACACTTACCACTTCACCTCAGACGCAGCAGCACTGAGCGTATGCAGCAGCGTTGGACCTCAGGGGAAGCTGTTTGATTTTTTTCACTTCTGCTTCACTGGAAATGGATTGAATTTTCTCTTCAGAGGAGAGTTTTGGTTGCATTAGATTTTAATCAAGTCACTTGTTCACAGTCCCTCAAAGCCTACAAGACTGAGATGAGTAGATGGGCCTGGGGTGAATGTGTGACAAGATTTGTCAAACCGTAAAACTTCCAGATCTCTGAGATGCCACATGGTGTAGTTGACAATACTAAAAGTGTTCAGCAGTTACAACATTACATAAGCTTCCCATCTCTCTTAACACTGGGATTAAGAGTGAGAATACTGGGGAAGCATTTAGTTGTAAAATACCTCTTGAGTTCAAAGAAAGAGAAATACAGCTTTGCGTGAGGTGGTGGTGCTGCTGTTCTGTCCCAGAAGATGGTATTGGCCAGTTAGTAAACTCTTAAGAGACAGCAGTTTGTTGCTGGGCTTTACTTTTTTCAGATCATATGTTCACTCAAGCACACAAGGTAGCAGTGTTCTGCCATAGTTTCTCATTTGCCAATTTTCTGTGATTTATCCTTTTTTTTTTTTTTTTTTTTTATTCTTCCTATTTCAGTAACTTTTTCTAGTTTTGATTATATCTTTATTCAGGCAACAAATGTTGCGCTGTTTAAATCCGACGGATGCCCAGTACCTTTCCAGGTGCACTGTTTAAGTTGCAACAGCCTCCAAGATACAGCTAGTTGGAGATCCAGATCTGCAGAGATGTTTTTTCCCTGCTTTATTCAGTATTATTCGAGGAAGGCAAGTTTTTAAGTGTGTGTAGAAATCTTCAGGCAGAAAAGGTCACCTGAACTATTGTTAAGCTTATGTGGCTCTGATGCAGGAGTTACTGACTGGAGTCACTGGCCTCTGCCAGGGCAGCTGGTGGAGCAGAGGGTGGTGGGTGCAGGGTTTGGCTTTGCAGTGCTTCATCTGCTCAAGAGACTCGCAAGGTGGAGCTGGGTAACAAAGCATCTTGGAGATAACTGAGCAGTGCGAAGTATTGATCATGTCTCTAGCTGATAATGTCTTATTGACTGTATATATGGTATTGCTGTGCTCACAGTTTTTGGGGTTTGTTGGTTTTTAAAGAAATGCAGTACTGGTGTGTGAAAGCAGACTAGAATGCTATATGTGTGCCTGGTGGCCATCTTTAGGTATAGGACATGGTTAGAATGGCCATAATAAATTATTATCATATATGGAATCTGGTTTGATAAATTATAGGTAATAAGCATTTCCTTATTTCATTCTGTTTTGTGTGTATTAACACAGCACTTGGAATGTGTGGAGCATTTAAAGATAACCTCTTGCTGTAGTATCTTTTTCCTGTGGGCTAATAAATTGGGACATTGTGTTTAGATACTGCTTTTAGTAGGTCTACTGAGGAATGAGGATATTTGAAGCATAGTCTGTGACTCAGCCAGGTCTTTACATGTACATTATTTAGTCTTAAATCTCGCAGACGTTGTTGCTGCTTTTGAAGTGAGGGAGGAAAAGTTAAACACTGCACTATTTAATGCTGCTTCTATTTAAGGATTTTCAGATGTAAGAGAAAAGAAATTGGGTTTCATGTCTTACTTTCCTGCACTTACAAACTTTTACGATTACTTGGCATTCGTCAGGAAGAAAGTAGATGGCAGGTATGTTCTTGAAGGATTCTAATTATTGCTATTTCAGGTGGAAGAGAGACTCTTAACTGGACACAGGAGATTTTTAGGAGGGTAAATTTGCTTAAAAACCATTTTTATGTTTTCTGGGGGGATGGAAGCAGGGAATGACCGCCTGGTATTTTTTTGCTTGTTTGTTCTTTAGGAGGTGGGGAGTTAGTAAATATTAAATCTAAATGTGTCTTTTAAAGTTCTTTTTGGATGATACGAGCAATGCTCTTTGTTTTCGTTACTATTTTTCCTCTCATAAAACCAGAGAAACAAGTCGATGGAATGCCAGGACACATTTATATACATTTTCTGATTTGTATTTCCATGGAGGATAGATGGAGGAGAGTGCTGGGGAGTGAAAGGCATGAATTTACACCCATGTGTGTACATGTACCTACCTACACATGTGTGCGTGCACTGGCACAGTTCCAAGTTTATTTGCTTTTTCCTTTCAGCAGTTGCCTCTTTATTTAACCTGAGCTGTCACAGCACTGCTAAGTGCTGATGTGAAGAGGAATGCAGGTTTAGATGAGTGCTCTGTCCCACTGCTCACAACAGTGCCAATGTATTCACGAATTTCTGTCTTGTCTATAGATCTCTGGATAATATGGTGTGTAGTCCCCACACAGTTACAAACTGTGGTTCATTTTTAATCTATTAGAGAAAATAGGAGACAGTTAAGGATATTTGTGAAGTGATGTCTTGTCAGGGAACAGGCCTGGCTAGTTAACTGCTAGGAACAGCTTAGGATTTTTTTGTTTGTTTTTAGAAAGCAAAGTATAGCAGCACTACATTCGGTTCAGTAACGTAATGAATCTAAAGAAAACTCCCCAAACTTTGCCCGATGAAGTAAAACCAGACAGAGTTTATTTTTTCTGATCTAAATCACACCAAATTAAAAAAAATAATTAAATACTGTGGTTTAGCCTGTTTAACCTTTATATTGTGATACTGGCACTGATCAATTGGGTTACAGTATTCTGATCACAAATGGTAAATGTTCAAATGGTAAGTGTACAAATTCACGTTCTCTGGTCCTGCTAGGCTTTCCCTATTAGCTCTTGAGGTCCAAGGTCCTGTTCTTTGGCTGAGATAAAATGATTCTAGATGAGTATCTGCTGGAACATCTGCTGGTTTTATTGAAGTAAATTTTTTTGAAAAGGAATTAATTGTGTAGCAAAGTACTTTTGATTCTTTGTAGGTTAAATGCTTTCTCCTTAAAACTTCTTAACAGTTAAGTTAGCATGTAGGATGCTGGACAGACCTTTAGCTGAAGATATCTAATATGCACTGAAATAGTTTCATATGTCATTATCTCAGTTTTAGTTATGACTGCAAAACAAGGAGAAGCTTTATATTTACAGAATGGGAAGAACTCAATTTAAAGGAGAAAATTGTGCTTTAATTTTACTTCTTCTAACCACTGATTTTTCTGTAGAAACAAATAGTTCATTATAGATGGATGTTTGTATCCTTGCTGTTAAATACAGCCATGTTTTTGTTAATTTTGAAGAAATGTAGTGCAGCCTGGTGTGTTGCTAAAAAGGCATGTTGCAGGCTTCTGCGTGTGAACCTGTGGGCTACTTTGGGTTCTAGTTCTAGTTTTTGAACGACTCTTCCGAGCTTCGTGCCATAAGCCAACTGATACAGTCCATGGTCATCACAGTATAAATCCACTTTATGTACTTAAATATTGCATGAATCCTGAATAACTCTGAGCTTCTTCACGTGAAGCAGTGTTACCACAGGTAACTTTTTTTGTGGTTTATCGAACACTTAAACAACATTCATTATATAAGATTTTAATGCAGTTGAAGAAAAGTTTGTATTGCTGATTTTGTTTGAAAACTACACTTGAAAATTCTTCTATTGTACCAGAAACTGCTTCAAAATATTTTCCCAAGTAATTAAAAAAATTGTTCGTGGTATTTATTTTTTGATGCTTTTTCTCCCTTAATATTCCATAGTGAAAGATGTCGAACTAATTAGGCATTAAAAGAATGAGTGGTTAGCAGGTATAATGCTGTTAGACTTCAGTTAATGTGAATGTGACCATGACCTCCCAGATAGATCAAAGACTAATCTGTCTGACAGCTACAAGATGGCAGAGCTTGCCACAGGCCTTCTGCTGCTGCTTGCTGAAGCTATTTGTCTGTAAAGCATGCCTGATAGCTAAGAGTATATTTTTAAGGATGAACAGGTAAAAGTAAAAGGCTGTCTTTTGACATTTTAACTAATCCCTTCTAGCCTGTGGTTTACTGCACATTTAGGATATTTGCTAGCAGGAGAGACTGGCTTTTTCACATATGTAACATGTCATTTTGAATTGGGCGTTGATTTGATGCTTGATAATGTAAGAGTTATACAATGAAATAGATTCTGATTGCATTAAAATGACATGCCCTGGCCTTTTACCTTTAGAAGACTTATAATGAAAACTGAACTCTCAGCAATGTAACTTGTCATCTCATGCTGAGACATGATCATTTAAGTGAGAAAACAGAATGTTTCTTTTCTGTTAACCCTTTTTTAATTAAGATAGAAAAGACAGGGTTTAATGACACATTACACAATTAGACCGAGAGAGTATGGATTTTTATATGATTTGAGAAATGAAATGTTGTTATTGATGTGCAGTACAAGCAGTACACATTTAAGTTAACATGTATTAAAAGAATGTAAAAGTAATGTGGTTTATTCACATTACATTTTACAGGGTAGTGCAGGATAGCGCAGATGACCCTACTGGTGTTTGCTGCCTTCTGTTACTTCAACGGTTCTATACACGTAATGGAAAATGTCATTTTTATCAGTGTAAGGCACATGACTAGTAATTCTGTTTGGAACTGTCTGGTAGGAAACTAAGAAACTGTGGTAATGCTACATTTGTTACAACTGGCCAAAGTTAACAGAAAATCTTCAAGAGAGGAAATTGTTAGAAAATTTACCAGGACTAGAAGACAAATGCAAAGCCTGTGCAGAAGTAAAATCTCATTGGTTGTGTTTTAAAGACTTCAATGAAATTTTCCAACATCATACCTCATTTCAGATAGTGAGGAGTACCTTTTTGTTTCTCCAGATAGTATTTCCATTTGTAGAAAAGCACAGATGTGCTTAAGTTCTTTTTTAAGGAATGGTTTTAATGCTCATAAAATGTTTGGAAGAAATAATCTGTTTTGAAAATTGCAAAGGAAACCTCACATGCCAGTCAATAAATTCTGGGTGACTGGAACAAATATTAAATCTGTGAAATCAAACTGAATTTACTTTCTGGCTGTAAAGATTGAATTTAGAAATTTGACAGGCAATTTAAAGGGCATAAGTACATAAAATAAAATTTCTTATCCAAATACAACTTGAAAGTTACCTGTCAGAAGAGGTTAGAAGTCTGCTGTTTTCTCTCCTGAAGCGTGTCCTTTCACTTGTCAGTTTAGAAAGGTTAATACTGTACCAAAAGAGCAAAGGAAAGACCCTTTTTAGTGTAGCTTGATGTTTGTTTATTTAAAAATGATATTAAAATTCATTTCCTCCCTCCCAGTAAGAAGTCATTTTGATGGGTGTTGGAACCATGTATGATGTCCCAACACAAATTCTTGTTCAATTGCAGATCAGGCATTGTATGTGTAGTTGTCCATATGATTAGAAAAGGGAGGCTGGGGATTTCTTTTGCAGTTGATACCAGATCTGCTTTTGAAGCAGGTGGGAGAGCACTTTCAGAACAAGAGGAGCGTGCTCTTTTCTGCCATATGCTGGCCCATGGGCCCGCAAACCTTAGCTGCTGCCTTCACTTCACCATTAGCCAGGGAAATGTTTGTTTCCAAAGCGCAGAAGGTGGTGCTAAGCTAGGAATTAGAGGTGGTGTTGCTGACGTCTGGTGTTTTGGCAAGGCCGCTCTGTCTCTGAAGTACTTTCTTAGCTTTTGTAGAAGAAGGGGTTATATTTGCTTAACCCTCACTTGAGAAAAGAATGGTCTGGTCCCATCAATAGATTAGGAGTCAGAGTTTGTGATAAAGGATAAAGATCTCCATTATATAATTTGCTTCCAGATAAGCAAATACAACTGTGGTCTAGTATCTGGGTTTTCTTCCTATGTGAAATCTTATCCTGCTCTTGTTAGCACAGAGGTTTGGATAAGTGTATGGTGGTTGTGTTATTCCATACAAATTGTTGGAACAGATCACATGTTAAGAATAACTTTAGAAAGGTAAAAGCCATAATTGTATGCAAAATACAAAGTTGAAACGCTGAAACACTCTTTACATATTCACTTATTTAATGCATATTTGCTTCTTTTCCCCTTTCAGAATATTTCCTTTTCAACATTGTTGTTAAAAACAGTATTTCATTATTTCTTTTTTAGGTTGAATTAAAGAGGCAATACAATGACCAGCATAAAAATACAAGAGGCCTTTTACCAGGGAGTCAGTGGTATGAAATTCAAGCTTACAGGGCTCTAAACCAAGCCCTGGGAAGGTGAGATAAGCTGAACTTAAATAAAAATATATATATTTGTAGAAAAATTTTCTTGCAACACCTTTAGGGTTTAATTCCTCACTGTTAACACAAAGGGTAGAGATTGGGCCAAAATATTCATATTGTGAAAATCAGGTCTTCAGCTGTTCTATACTGGCAATTGTCTGGTTTTCAGGTTGTTGTGCATTTGAGCATTGTTATAATCCAGAGTGTTAGTTTTGTTTTACATTCATAATCCAGCTTCTTTTGGTTACTGGTTTTATTGTTTGTAATCCAGATATACAGAAATGAAAGCATTTGCAGAGACAAATAGTTCTTGAACTTATAAACTAAGTGCAGGTTCTTAGGTCTTTTCAAATATACTAATTGTCCACACTCTTGGTGGGCTCAGAGCAGTTGTTTGATGTTTAGCCTACAAGTATTTTTGAAAGGGAGAAGTAGCAGGGGTTTTCTCAGACCTTTTCAAAAGGTCAGTTCAATTATCATGCTCCCTGATCTCTTTCCAGGTTTAGAAGAATAAGTATAGCTTACTTTCTCAAATGAAAATATCTCCCCCCACCCCCAGTTTTATTCAGAGGATAGAATTAATTCATCCTTCTCCAACCAAACTTAGCATATACATACATACCCGTAGCTGTCTGTCATCCATACTGGCATAGATGCCATGCTTCTGTCAGAGATATGTAGAGGTGCAGACACAGATTTATAGATAAGAGAAGCATCATCTGGAAGACTCTTGTTATTTGAATTAGACATTATTCAAGTGTAATGACATAAATGAAGGCTTAGAAAAAAAATTGAGAGACAATATTCTACACTAGTAAAATCTTACTGTAAATTCTTGTTGTTACAGGTCTGATTTCTTAGATTCCTCTTTGGAGAGTAAGAGCATTAGTTAAAACCTGTTAACAAAAATTTAAGGACATTGTGGAATGCTAATAGTAAGACATGAATTTGAAGTTTTGTCACTGAAATAAGTTTAAACTTTAATCTAGTTTAGTAAAAATTGCTTATTGTATAATTTATAATTTGAATTAAATCATGGTAGGCAAACTTAAATGGAGAAAATAGATTTCCATTCTGACATAAATGTATGAATTGTGTATAATACTATTATACTAAGCTGTTACTAAACTGAGATATGGCAAAGGATGAGAGCGTGCGATAACCATTTCCATAAAACTGGAACAATCTACTAAGCTGTTACTAAGCTTCTTACTTCAAAGATGCCTGCAGGGAGAGAAGTGAGCAAAAGCATGATCGTCTTCAGTCTGGCACTTTTCTTCTAATTTAGTGCTGGTACGTTATAAGAAGTAACACCAGTCCATGAAATGAAATAGCAGCCTCTGGGAATAGAGCAGATGGTGTGTATGGCCAGGTGACAATCATGCTATGAATTCCTTGCAGTCTGACTTTTTCCAGAAGTGTGGGATATATCCAGTGGGCATAATTCATTTAAACTATGCGTTAAAAACCCATATATTAAAGCAATGAAAAAAAAAAGAAGTTGGAAGAAATCTGTTTCTTAAAGATGCTTTGGTAGCTTTTCTTATCATGGAGAGACTTCAAATGTAAATAAATAACATTTCTTTGGAGAGCTAGCCTTGTTGCTCCCATTTTAAGACCTGACTCTGATACACTTACGGTTTTACATGCATTTGTGAACATCATCTTCAAGTGTTGTCCTCTTCTTATACAAACCAGGTAATAATCCTAAATTATTACTGACAGATTCTTTTCCATATTTCATTGAAGTTATCACTGTTCTTTAATTTTATATTTATTTTTTTTTTGACAGGCAGTATAGAAATCAAAATAATGTTACAAATAATATCAATATCTGTGGAATGATTACTGGATTAGTTCTATAGGCCTCTAACAAGTGAATTATAAACTCAACAGTCTTGCTCACAGCTTTGATCTGTAGCATTATTCATTTTATTCCTAAAGAGAGATAGGAATAATGTGGTTCAGAAACAAAAAAGTGCATAGTTATTAAAAAAACTGCATCGATCTTTTTTCTTTCATATTTTACTTTATATATTCTCCCTTCATTATTTATGCAACCATGCTAAGAGTGGAAAACAAATGATATGGTTTGATTAGCAGCTGAATATTTGTCTGTGTGGGTTTTTTCTTTTTCTAATGTACCTCTTTTCATATAGTAAACTCAAGAACTGAAGGAAAATTAGGCTTCTATGACTTCCATAACAATTGTAGTGCAAGACAGCAGGAAAGCACTTCCAGTATATTTTTGTATATTCTAGCTGACTCATTGCAGTCCCTGTTGCCTGATTCCCCACAGCTTTTTAACAGATGCACTCTAATTATATATACACTCTTTTTTTGTTGCTCACTTATAGGTGTATAAGACATAGGAATGACTGGGGTGCTCTTATTTTAGTTGATGACCGCTTCCGGAATAACCCTAATAAATACATAACTGGTAAGCTGTAAACATCTTTGTAGGAAAGTTCCTAATATTAACAAAAAATGAAAAATCCAAATTACAGAAAGATGGCTATAGAAACACAGGTGAGTAGGAAAAGTCAAAAAGAAATAGATCCATTGAACACAAAATTGTGCAGTTGAAACTGAAAACTCTAAATCTGTACTCTGGTGTTTGCTGGTTCATTAAACACGCTGAAACACATTGATAGCACCATTCAGTTCATTTAATTTCTTTCTCCTTTTGGATATATAGATAATGATATAGAAATTTCAGTGTGCAGTATTTAAGAATTCGTTCTTAAAATGGGACCTATAAAAACACTTAAGAACTCTCAATCTTTGCATATTAAATACATATAATGTAGGTATACATATGTGTGCATGTGTTTATATGTATTAAAAAATAGTTACTAGATTTTTATTTGGACATGGGATCAGTGTCTAGTGGATGTATAATTTCTACTTCTAGGGAGCTTTAATGATTAGGGTTAGCAGTCTGAATTTGGCATTCTGACTTTTTTGGTAAGAACAGATAAAGGTTGTGCCATTTGGAACCACCAAATACTCAATACACAAAGTATTTTCTGTTTGTAGTTTTATACTGGATAGAAATAAAGGCACATAAAATAAAACAGGTCATGCACACTACCTTAATAAAGAAATAATAACAAAAAGAATTGCTTAAGAATACATTATGTATCTTCTTGCCCTGTTTTGAAGAGATGGGCAAAAAGGTGATATAAACAGACAATGTTGCAGTCTAGTCAGCAGGTGGAGCTCAGCTGCTGTAGTACAAGTCAAACTGCTTTTCTGACATGTCTGTACTAGAAATACATTTAAGTTATCTAAGTAAACAGAAGTAATTCATATAGTAATACAAATAATCTATATGTTGAAGCCTTGGTAAGATTAGTACTTTGTCTAAAAAGTAAAACTTCACAGAAAAATCAAGTTCTCTCTTGGATTTGTTTTTTGTTGTGTCAGGTAATTGCTATTAAAAGAATATTTAAATGGGTTTAAAAACTCGTTTTAAATCCCAAGAAAGTTAGTTTTTACTTCACTCTTTCTTGTGTATTCCAGCACCATCTAAACGGTTATTATGCTCAAGATGTCTGGTATTTGAGAATTTAAGAAATGATTGTTGTGTAAGAGCATATTGTATTATATGTCAGCTATTGGGCAGTGCGATTCTTTCTGAATACCCGAGTTACTGTTCCTTCACCTGAAATAAAGTTTTAAAAGCTTCATTATCTTCTAATTTTTGTCAGACCCCATCAGTATGATAAGAAATAGCTGTGCTCTATGTAAGCTGCTCTTTAATAATTCATGATAAGAAGCAAAATTAACACCCAGGCGTAACAGAAGTATAATGAAGTTTTTGCAATGCAGCACTTTGAACGTAAAGTATTAGTAAAAAAGTTAAAGGTCTTTTAATAAAGAATGATATTAGTATTACTCATCAAAATACTACCGTTCATTAAATCAAATTCCCAGACCTGGAAAGGAAGACATGCATTATCTTACTTTCATGAGCAACTTCGTGAGATCTTTATGAATCTGCCTATACATATTTGCAATATTAGGGTACTGAGATGAAATACCTGCTATAGATGATACAGTTTTGTAGTAATTATTTTTAATTAATTTTTTTTCTCCTCCTTTTTCTTAGGATTATCTAAATGGATTCGTCAACAAATCCAGCACCATGAAAATTTTAGTAATGCACTTGAATCGTTGCGTGCATTTGCTGTAGGAAATCAGAAAAGAACTGATGGTTCACCAGAACGCAGCAGTGACTTTCTCTGTGTACCTTCAAACTCAAAAGGCCTGTCACAATCATCTCAGCAGGAGGTGACTATTCACCTGTCACCAGGTGTTCCTGTGAAAAGTGAGGAGCAAAACTTCGTTTCAGAAATTAATTTTACTACAACCATCAGCTCACTTAGTCCTGCAGCATTGGATCAGCCAAGTAACATCACGGCAACAACGAAACAAAGTATGTTCATTTCCTGTGGAAAAAACATCATTAACAATTTGAAATGTGAACTTGCATCATTTTATTTTTGGAAGAAACAAATGTGTTTTTGAAACTACGGAATGTTATGGTGCAAAATGATAAGTATTCACAAATGTGCATGAGCTGTGCTCAACAGACTGAAATTAATTGTCATTCCATCTGGTTGTCTTAAAACAGTTGATAATGATTGATAGATTTATAGTACACTCAAAAATGTTTTCACTGAAGTTTCTTCTTCCATTGAAAACTATTAATATAATTTCAAATATATTTGAAACACAAAGATTAGCATTATTGTAAGGTGAGTGCCTTGGTTCAAACCACATCATTTGTTTAGACACTGCTCTGAGGCACCTTTCGTATAACCTCTTCTGGTACCAGCTTTACAAGTAAATAACTATTTGTTCCTAAATTTTAGGAAAGCTTATGATTCATTTCAGGCAAGAAAGGTGTAAATAACAGAAGAGCACAATAATAAAAAATTACAAATTTAAAAGCCAATCATACTTTATTCTAGCTTTACATACGCCTGTTAATCTGTTGATTTAGTTACAATAATTCATGTGCAGAGATTGTTGTAACATCTGGGCTTTTGTTCGTATTGGATCCTAATGAGTATTTATTAAAGAATTGTAAACCTAATGTAACAGTGGCAATTTTGATGTGCTAAATATGCTGTAAATCAGCAGGGGAAGGCATATACAATTAATTAGTGTTTTGTGATTTTCACAGGTGGCCAGAAAATTGATGTTGAGAGTCATTCTCACCATGTAACACCAAGAAGAAAACATATGGGCTGCACACCCCAAATGCCAGCAAATAAAACTGGGAGAGAAGAAAAGAAGGATTGGACTAATGCTGATATTATGAAAGAACATTGCTGCTTTAAACCACTGACTTCAACACCTTTGCCTGTAGCCAAGAACTGTGTGTCCACAGCTACTAGCAACCAGAAGAATGTGAAAAGGGCTAGTGAAGTTATTGATGGTGTAAATCAATGCCAGTCATCATTAATTTCAGAACATGAACCAAGTGTACCAGAATCATGTTTGGAAACAACTGATTTTTCAATTAAAAATGTTGAGCCTCTCTTATAAGCTACAGCTTCAAGTTGGGCCTTGCAGTGAGTTTCCTTCAGAAGGAGGGAAATCTGAACTTTCAGTGTTAAATGTAGCTGCAGAAGATGAAGATGAGGATGAGAGTATCTATTTCACACCAGAACTTTATGATGATGATGTAGAATCAGAGGAACAGAATATCGGACCACTGGTTCCAGCCTGTAATACAAGTGAGAATCATATTGAATGTGGCAACACCACAGTCAGTGATGATCTTTTTGCAATCAACACCTTAGAAACACTGAGTGTGACTAAAAAAATGATTGATGACAATGATGGCAGAAGCACAAGTTTACATGGAATAATGCAAAATGAGGGGAATGAGAACAGCGCGGTTAATAATGTAGAGATGAGTAGTGAGATAGAAGCAAAGCAGATAGCATCTCAAGAGATGGACACCAAAAAACGGAAAATCAGTCTTTCCAGATCACGAAATAAAGGTGTGTCATCTTTTCCATTGAACAATCCCAGCAAATAGTGACAGCTGCTATAGAAAACTTCGTGAGCAGCCTTTATAACATAGCCTCACTATAGAGCTGTGATGTGTTCCTTTCATATGTGCTACTCTCAGAGTCAGTTTTTCATGATACTTTTTCCTTTTTCACTGTAAAAGTTATGCAACATGCATGTCTCTATAAATATAATTAAGATACTTCATCCTAACTGTGTGGGAAAAGGGCATCATGTGTGGAAACTTGAAATAGAACCCAAGTAGCATTTGACTTGTAATTATAGGCTAAGGAGGTTTGTCTATTACAGGTTTAATTAATCCCCCATTAAATACAATCAAACAATTAGGGTTTCTCCAAAGGCACCCATATAATCAAATTATGGATTTCTGCATTGGTTAGGGCTTTTTTCATTTTTCAGTATGAAGAACACGGTCTTTGCAGTTCAAGTAATATGATAGATTGAGCCTAGATACTGAAATAGATGTATTCTTTGGTACGGTGTTTCCCTCCATTTTCTTTTGCCAAAATGTCTCAGAAGCTGTGTAGTAGTAGTATAGCAACATCTGACCATTCTGATCTGATGACAGTGAGAGGCTCCTTGAGAGGTCTTCAGTTTATTTCAAAAGTTTAGGTTTCTTTAAAATTTTCTTTTATGAGATCTAATTTATTTTGGTCAAATTATGTATTCGTATCAAAATGTGTACTTCTTTGTATGCCCTACAGATATGCAATATATAACAATGTAAATGTGTACATAAAGGTCTTTAAATACTCCTTAGTCTATTTTTTTTTAAGTATTTTAAACATTTCTCTCATTTGTTGCAATCAAAATAGCCAGAATTTTGCTGTAATAAAACATACTACACATGATTTTTCAATAAAGGATTGTTCATTTCCATCATGTATTGGATATGCATCTTCATACTATATATGAAGATGCAGGATTTTTACAGTCTTAAGTTTGGTTCACAGGTATTCATGTATTTTAACCAATTGTTAACTGGTCATTTCTAATAGTTCATCTAAATAACATTCTGAGTCACAGCTGTGGATGTGTTCCTATCGATAGGATTTAAATATTATCCTTTCTTTACACAATAAGTGCATCTTTATAAAATTAGATACTCTGCAAGAATAACAAGAATACTGTTGAATTTCTTTAACAAGCATTACCTTGCAATACTTAGTATAAGGCATTGGGTTAAGCTTTTTATTGTATTGATTCCACATAAGGACCATATTCCCTTGGTTTAGGTTTCCTGGTATTCACTTAATCATTGGATGCTGATGGTTTTGAACTAGTTGACAGGGCAGAAGCAAGCCCTAATGTTGAGAGCACTTTAAACATATGACACATCTAGAGATAAAACTACTTAATTTAGATTTAAGTAATTGAATATCAAGACTCAGTAGGGTGGACACAGTTCTGTTTGTAACTGGCTCTGGACTAGAATTGTCTGATATCCCACAGCAAATGCTGAGGCAGCCTGTGGCAGGTGGCTTTGCTGATCAACTTGATCCTCATGAGTCTCTAATAGCTTAGTTTTCTTAAAACAAGTCTTCTATCCCAAACCACTTTGTATGTTTATGTATATCTAAATAGATAATAGAAATCACTTAAGCTTTGTGGCTTGTCTGCCCATCTCATAGACCACTATCTCTTATTTGTCCTTCAGAAGATTTGTCTGTCTTTAAATCCGTAACATTAAAAAAAAAAAGAAAATCCATCTTCCTTTCCTTATCTGGAGCAGATTGTTCCTTTCTTGATCTTGTGTTGCATCTTACTTTGATTAGAAATCCTTTAAGACATGTCCTTCTTCATGTCAAACACTTTGCATTTATTTACCATACATTATTTACATTTTATATAAAATTATTCCTTTACCATTATTCTTTAAAGCATGTATTGAAATATCAGTATTTGGCCTACTAGATACTAGATTTTTCTAGCATTGTACTAGATACTAGATTTTCCACAAGTTCACTAAACTCAAATCCTGACCATAGCAGTGTTGCTTCAGACAATTGATGGATGATAGTCCCTTATATTACTGATGGGTATTGAGGTGATGAGGGGTGGACAGTTTCTTTTGGTTGAAAGGCTGTGTCTATTCCATCTTAGCTTGTCTTTATACCTAACTATGGTGTTTAATATGTTGGTGGTAAGAATGTTCTTTATTTCTATAGTTAATATTTTTGTGGTGAGTCCCAGTATTGAATTGAACTGCCAGCCTGCAATTAGAGGGGAAGTCAGTGTACCAACTTTCCTAGAATGATTTGTTTAGACTTCTTAAATCTATAAAAGCTAAATTCTTGACAGTTCCTCTCATACTTTGATATAATAGCTACGTGTGATCTCTTCTGTCTAAAATAATCATAAAATCTTGAATTTATTAAAGGATTGAAAGTTCAGAGGCAAAGCAGACGAAGAAAAGCTGCCGTTAGGCACAGTGGCTACACCTGTGAAAGAAAGGTACCATGCAGATAGAATACAATACCATTTTGAGTGGCTGCTGTTGAATGTTAAGGTGCAAGGGAAATAAGAATAATTCATGATGTAATTTTTTATGTGAAATAATGCAGATGAAATAGTTTATTCATGGTCTGCATGGTTTGCCCTAGATCTTTACAATTTACATGCTCAATAGATACCTTTTTTTTTCTCATGGGAAACAAAAAGTCCTGTTAACAGAGGTAGAACCTGCAGATATGAACTGGCTGCTGAGTCCAGTTCCTAACTCATCACAGATGTGATTCCCCTTTCAATATAAGCAGTGTTTCTGATTTCTGGTTAGTATGTAACTTATAAGGCAGGATTTGCAAAGCCTAAGAACATAATCACACTGCAACTCATGGAGGGTTGGGCACCTATCACCCTAGGCTCCTTTGCAAATTCCAAACTAAATCTTTGATAGCCTGGAGCTTTATAGACTGTAAAATGCCCCATATTTTGTATGAAAGTATTTCTGTTTAAGTTAGGTTAAGTGTTTTTAGCGTGGTGGGTATCTTAATTATTTGCTAATATAAATGATAAACATTGATTCAAATAGATTTGTTTGGGTGCTTCAAGTAGTATATTTCTTTGAGGCAGTTTTGATACATTTCTTTGTGTTTGAGTGCTTCAATCTGCATAGTTACTATATGCAAACTAGTATTTACATGAATTTGTATATTGTCTTGTTAGAAGGAAATACCCCACCAGCCTTGCAAGAAAGGACTTTATTGTATTGTCTGTGGAGCTGAAATACTGCCAAAAGCAGAGGGTAAGATCTCTGTAACTGGTTTCAGGTTGGGAATGATAGGATTTTTAATCCATACTGGAAGCAAATTTTAGAATAATTGGTGAATTTCTCCAACAGATATGGGAGCTAGGTCAGTGAGATGTTAGAAATGCACTGAAGACTTGCAGAAGATCTTTGCAGGGCGAGAAAGAGGGAGTAGTCACAACATCACAACTATTTTCACTTGGCATTTCAGTGGAAAAAAGTAACTGTTATTTATTACAGTGAAAATAAGTTACCCTTATGGCATATTTCTGTTGCTTTCAGTGTCCCTATATAGTGACCTATCGTGAAGTACAATGGGAGTCTGACTGGTGTTAAAGAGTTAACTGAAGGCAACTGCTCCTGGCATTATGGAAGGCTGAAAGAAATTATTTGTAACATAGTGGCCTATTCATTGGGAAATGTTCCTTCTAAGGATTAGGTGTTAGTTTGCTACCAGTTGCTGTGAGGAGTTTGGTAGTATGTTGGCACAGTACCTCTGTGAATCTGATACATGTCTTAATGAAGCTATCAAAACTTTAACTGAAAAACTGTATGTTCACAGTGTTGTTCTTCAGTATGTAACCTACCTTGTATTAATTTAGTTTGGGTTTTAGTCCTCTGTTGACCCATTGTATGAAATGAGGGTTAAATGTTCTTGGAAGGTCTCTACAGTTTTGTGAGGCACTCTGATTTGGGAAGGTCCAAAGCTGATAATGGTAGTAACAACTCTGCTACTTTTAAAAATGCACTCTATATCCAGGCTACTGTGTCATGCATGGTAAGGACCTAATTGCAAAATGTTCTCATTAATTACATGCAGAAACAATTAGATATAGATGCTTAATGCACTTAACACGTAAACCATTGTTCTCCAGGAGAATTCAGTGAGGATTTAACTGGTACTAGGTTTTACAAATCTGAAAGTAAGAAGACATTTGCTTTTGTGTGCCTTGCAAGTCCATCTCAAGACCTTGAAAGGAAGCCAGAATGCTACATTTTTAGGAGGTGTTAGAAATTATATGGAGGTTGAGATGAAGAGAAGTGTGTGTTAGACACAGAGCAGAGACCTGTTTCTTGTGTAGAGTCTTGCTTATGGCAGCCCCTATGTTATAAGACCCTTGAAGGCCCCTGTCCTTTCTTAAGTCCCTTCTACTGCCCCAAAAGCTCACGAAGTGATGCAACAAACATGGAACTGGTAGGAAAAAAATTACAGTAGCCAAAAAAAAACTAAATTACTTTCTCAAGTCATCCTTTTTACCCATAAAGTGAGGGAGGCCAGGCTTGGTAGGCAGGAACTGTGTGCTAGTGGCTCATGACCTCATTGTGTGATGTAGCTGAGCTGGATGTCAGGTCAGAGCTAGACCAGAGATTATCTGGATCAGATTAAATTAGACAAAAAGAAAGGACAAGTCTTCTCTTTCATGAGTCAGACCTGAGCCTGAGGGAGTGTGGGAGATACCCATATTTCTTCTGGAGCTACTAAAGCTACATACCACCTAGCAAAGGCCACAGAAGTAAAGTAAGGCTCAGGTGATGGAGGCCACTTGTCTCTCTGTTTTGAGAGACCAACCATAATGTATCTCCTTTTAAGACTTTTATAATCTTACCAGTAGACTTTAATTCATTTCCTTAATATTAATCTATAAGTATCATCATATCTTTGCAATCTGGTATGTAATCTGCAAAATGGAATCACTATGAAATTAAATTAAAGCATTCTTTAGTATCTACAGTCACCAAGGTATCCATTGTCAGTGGGAATTTTTATGGTGTTTAAACTGAATCTCAGATGTCAGTTGACGGAGGAAAGTTAAAAAATCTGCCACCATTTGAAGAAAATGAAGAATAACTAACTTTATTCAAAGTGGATTCAAACTCACTGGTCGATTTGGGTGTAATTACAAGGGGAAAATTATCTGTTGAAATCTAAATTTTTGGACACGTTAAAAAATTTCAATAAGGCCTTCTTCCAAAGTCCATTCACATCAATAGAAGTCTTTTCACTGACTTCAGTGGGTATTGGATCAGGGCCTAAATTACCATCTTGTAAATGTGGAAAGTTTGCAGTACGTTCAAACAGTACTGTATTGAAAAGCATGTGTATATATGTCTTACACCCCACTTTTTAAATTATAGGAATTTTGAGAAAAGCTTGCTGCAGTAATATTGAACTGAAAATAATCTGGAAGCTCTTCAGAAATACTAATACGAGAAGTAAAGAATCCATTAATAATTGTATGTGTGAACTAGATGCCAGTTCAGAAGATGATAATATGATGTTGATCATCTCGGATGCTGCAAGCCTTAGTCATCTGAAAGAAACTTTGACAGTTTATCAGATGCCAGTGAAAAGTGAAGGTAAATCTTACTGATTACTGATAGATACCACCTAATGTTTGTCAAGTCCTTTAGCTTTAACTTTACAGTACATTGGTTTCTTTCATTTCCTGCAGAAGATTTTGATTTTAATAATGTGTTTTTGTCTCTCGATCTGTGAAATCTCCTATGGAGAAGACCAGTGCAAGTCTCCTGCCCCACTACTTCTTAATCTCTAAAGTAGCACCATAGAGGTTTTGCAGATATTTTAATGGAAAGCCTTTTTAAGCCAAGAGAAATATGTGAGCTTTCAAAAAGCCTATAACCTGTCTCTTGGTAAATTGTTATATAGAGGAGTGTTCAAAGCTGTTCTAAAGCGTTGTTATAATTGTTTCCTCATTAGGAAATTTCCTCCTTGTAAGGGACATTGAATACTGTGCTAAAAATGATGCGTTCTACCTGTTTGCTTTTCCTGAGTTTAGTTGCTGCAAAGACTGTTTTTGTCAGTAAAGTCTTGGTATTGACTTTTACCCACCTTTTGATCAATACTTCTGGCTTTATTTTTTTTGTGTGATCTTCGTCTCTTAGCATCTTGCTTCACTACATCTTTGTTGGTGAAATATTTTCTCTAACAATGCTTTGTTTGTTGCCAGTGTGGTGGTTGAATCTGCATTATTCTTTAACTTCCATACTTTTCCATTGCTTCTACTTAAATTTCTCTAAGTTTGAATGAAGTCCGATATCCCGACAATTATTTACTGGATATGAATGAAATGCTCTGGCCATTTGCTTTCTCCTTCAAGGACATCATTCCCTTTCATAACTTCCTGAAAGAAACATTTTGCTTCTTAAAGTAAATTACTTTTTTTCTTAAATGAACATATCAGCTCTTTCTGGTATTTTTGTGTCCTCTTGCCAAGGGTTGTGAATGTTTCTGAAACTCCCAGGAAAGCTTTAAAATGTGAAATGAGTGTAGAAGTGATACTACCATGCTGAAAGATCTTAGTGACAACTGTAAACTCTGTCTTTGACCTTAGGTAAACAAGGAAGATTATTTAAAGCCTATGAGAATTTCGGCTATTTTATGGAGTAAGGAAGCTGAAGGCAGTAGAAGCTTACTGTCTAAGGCACAGCATTTGGCTAGAAAGCAGATAAACAGCAAAACCATGTGGGTCAGTGGGTTTTTTCAGGAGACTGGAAATACAGAAGTTGGCAAATCGGATATTGACAGTGGTACTTGGCCAAGAAAATTTATACACTTATTTTCTATTAACTTTCTCTTAAAAGTCTTAACAGGACTTTTACAGCCCTTGCCTTTGGCCTTTTGGGAAGTTGATGGTAAGATTTTTCCTTTGAGATGCTGTCTTGTTCAGCCATCACACTGAGAGAAAGAATTGGTTGATACATAAAAGGAGTGCCACACACAATTACTGTTGACTGGAAGCAAGCAAAACTCCACTGACATCTGCTGATCTCTGCATGTTTAACACTGAGGATGCATACTAGTTTACCCTCCGCTCCAAATTTCTCATGTCCTTACGTAGGATTCTGAACAGAAAGAAAAGATAAGGATAATGAGAACAGAATCATTTACATTTCTCATAACAAATTACAATCCATGAATAGGAGACATATACCCTGCAGCCCCAGTGGCTAAAGCAGGACTCTGCTGAAGTAATGTGTTCAAAATGAAATGATTCTAGGTGTCAGGACGTGATATATGTAATCCTTTAGCAGCATTCAGGTGACAGAGACCAGAAGTATGGTACTTACTTTAGTTCATATGTAGGCAATTCTGGTGTTAGGATGGCATAGTTAATAATAGGTGGATTTTGGCACAAGGAGTCTAATTTAGAAGTTGCTAGATCTGCAGAGGTTGGTAAACATTCCTTACCATGTTACTTTCTTGGTAAATAAGAACATTACATTTTGAAATGTGAAGTGCAACTTGTGATTTTTATCTGTTTAAAAATATCTGTTGATGCCTATATAAAGTACTTTTTCTTTCCTTTTGAAAGATTTGAATGCCAGTTTATCTTTAAATGCTATTTGGAATGAGAAGGAATATTCTCTGACAAGTTACTTACAATGCAGCAGCTGTGTCATTCAGTCGATTTCTCCATGTCCTTTGATAGGAGCTAAGGTTACTCATTTCAGTAATAAAGTACAGTCTTGGGTAAGTCAAATTAGTTTATTTTGTACATTAAAATGATTACTCATTTTTATAGTAAATATTAAAATACTATTTCTATAAAAGAATGACAATTTTATTTTATTTATATGAATTGTGTACGATTCATCTAATTTCTACCACAGAGATTTGAAATTGTAGTTAAGAGTTCAAGTCACTTAATGTATTTGTAGTTGTCTGTACCTAATTTGATGCAGTGCCTATATGAAAAGGGATAGGAAGGTAGGCAGCAGCTATCCATGTCTTTCATGAAAGGAAAACCAGAACAATACATATTTACACAAATTATATAGTCAGACTTGAATTTTCAGACATGCAGTTTTATGTCATTTCTGACACTAAAAAAATGTTAATCAGATCCTGATGGATGAACACGGACAAGGTCTAAAGGACTCAGCAGCAAGAAATTGATTTATAGGTATTGTATTTCCAATAATCTTAGCAAACTAAATTCTTGATTAAAGTCTTTGAAAGCTATGTGTATTTTTGCCGTATTCTTAGTAATGCTTTAATTTTAGATAAAGACAGAGGGTGAGGCTCCATCCTGAATGAGCTGTGCAGGTAACCTTAGGACGTCTATGTCTTTCCTCAGTCTTCCCTCATTTTTACTGTGGATATAAATATAACCAAATTGAATCAGATTTTTGAGACTAAAACTTTGCCAAAAATTGACTACGATCCTTAAGTTTTGCCTGTGTCCATCACTATCCACTGTACAAGCTATTTGAAATGCACTATATGACAGTGCGGTGATGGGACAAAGTTTATGAAGCATTATATGCCATGAAAGTTGGAATTTCAAGCATTATTACTAAGATTTCATGGTATTTTAGCATCCATTTTTTATCAAAGATGATGAAATATTGAATGAATTTATACTGAAAGAATAGGAAATAATGGGATCCTCTGAGGTATAATGAAAGTAGTTTTGTTTTATCTTCTTAACAGTCTTTTTCTGTACATTTAAAATAAGGGCCTCTGTAACACTGCCAGGAAATAAGAAGCATTGTGTTCCACTTCTTTGTTGCTTCCCATGGCTGGCTGTGCAAACCAAACACTGTCAGCAGTTTGATTCATAGTGCTTGGCTAGGCAGTTGGAAGGGTGGACTGGCTGTCTTTCATCCCAGGTGCATCAGGTAGAAATGTGTAATCAGCTGGTAGTGGGTTTAAAGTGGTGTGCTTTTATTAGTGTAGAACAAACAAGTGTTATGTTCTTAGCCTACCTGTAGATTTAACTTCTTCTGTTTCTTTAAGCTAGAAAGACACTGTTAATTGTTTCAGGCTTCCTGAAGAAGTCTTTCCTATTCTTTTCTTATATTCTGTTTCTATCCACTAGAAAGAATCTCAGTAAACTTCTAGGCCTGGAAGAGCAATGAGGCAACAAGGCCACATCTGGCTTTAGAGAGCAGTTCTGAAAGCTAATGGCTTTCAGTAGAGACATCTAATCTCTTAATGCATGTCTGTTTCAAAGACAGGCTTGGGGAAAAACATATCCCATCATCTTAAATAGACCTGTGAAACAATTGTCAGAACTGGCATCTTTGATTCAGATCTGTTGCAAACTGTATGACTTATGTCTAGATTAATATGCCAGATGACTTAAGTGTGAGAGTTGTGGGGATGAGGAAGGAAGGTACTATTTTATTTTTTGTGTGTGTGTGAAGGTAATGTTACTTATATAGGAAGGTAGAACGGACTGGGGAGGAATGATGGTAGAGGTAAATACAGCTTTAATTTTATCACCTCCTTGCTTTGAATCAAATGGCTGTTGTTTTCTTATAATTGGGAATATATGAATGCAAATGAAGACATATAGAATGAGTCAAAGGAGTTTAAAATGATGATTTATTATATGCTATCATATATCAGAGCAAACATATGCATTAGAGCGGAGAAGCTGTGATTAAGTCAGTTTTAGCTCCCAGTTATCTTCTTGAATACGAGATCCTGCTGTTGTTGAGCTATGTATTTGTAGAGATAAAATCAGCATTGTAGTTTACACTGCTGTCTACCCTGTATTAAATCATGTACACTGTCATGAGGTATCATATGTCATCTTAAATTACTTTGTGTCATGTGCTGTCTCTATATCAAGTATAGTTGGTTCTGGAAGGCAAGGAATTGTTCCTTTAATAGAAATCACATTGCTATAGCAAAGTAAGTTTAAAATAGAATCATTGGATTTAAGATCTGAAATTTACTTCTAGATTTGGTAATCATTTAAAGAGGCAACACTATTTTCATGACTGAAACGTAAGGTGAGATTAACAAATAACATTTTGTAAATATATTTTAACATACTTTTTATCAATTATGCATTTATATGAAAAATTAGTGTTTTTTTCATTTACTGCTACATTTTTACAAATTCAATTACATCATGTAATGTGTTGGCCACTGACCTAGAAACCTCTATTAACATATTCAGACTTTGTGAAATCAGTGGCATATAAACTAGTATTATTTTTTATATTCTTTAAAATACTCTAAATAATTTTATATTCCTGTTTGCAGTCATTTTTGTGAAATGGTAACAACTTCAGAGGAGACAGTACTTGGCTACTTAGAGAAAATGCTTTGGTACCATAAACGTAGAGGACTGGGGGTGCCTTAAGATCTAGCTTAGCTAATGTAATAAATTGTCTTTCGTATGTTAAAAGGTGAACGAAACCGACAATTAAATTTTTAAACTTATTAAGGAGTTGTTGCTATAACTGATTAGACAGTCAGCTGTTGAGACAGTAGCTTTTATATAACAGGATATTGTTTTGTTCATCATGTTACCACATTTGGCAAACTTTTATCTTAATGCGCCTATCGGGAATACCAGTCTGACCTCAATCTGAGTAAAGCCTTAATAGTCGACGTGCGGGATGCTTGCAGGAGGTGGCACGGTCATTCTCGCAGACTGTATATTTGTTATCGCATGTTAATCAGATTCATCATTCTGTTTAATAAAGATTTCATCTGCCACGCGAATGCATAATCGGCTATGTCTGAGTGACCGTCTTTTGTCTTGAGCAGATTGCTAAAACTGTATTAAGCATCATTAGACAAAAATGACGACCTTATTAATTTGTCCTTTATGTGTTTTCCAGCAGATTGGACCTCATTATTATGCAAACACAGTACACAGAGCGGCACCAGAAGTAGCTCATTAATGTTTCTTTCCCTTAGTAGGTAACAGATTATTATTGTGAAGTGTGCATGAAATAATTGCTAATTATGTGCCTGAAATTGTACAGTGATTGTCTGTCTAGATTTTTTTCATATGGTCTAAGAGCACTGTAGAAGGCCATCAGGAGCTCCAGGTTAACAGTACCAAACTAAGGAAACCCGAGGAAGTGAATCACAAACCATGCATTTTATCACACGTTTTCCTGCCTGTAAAGAGTAACTAGGACAGCTATGGATTGCTTTGTAGTTACTTCCTACTACGCTTCTTATTGTAAAAGAAATGACTCTCAGCTAGCAAATAATTTAATAGATATGTCCATTAAGGAATAGATGTGGGCAAGTTTGACTGTGGGCTTCTAGTAAAAATCCTGTAGATTCTGAAAGGGTAATTCTTGAGTTCCTTATTTACACACCACTAAAATCTTACATATTTCCAAATACTGTTCTTTCTAGCACGTGTTTTCCCAGCTACATTTGTATGTCTTACCAGCTCTATATTCAGTATAATTCTCCGTAAGATATGTAAGCGTGATAGAAATTACATGTTAGGATTTGGCATTCATCTGTAGCTTGACAACTTTGTGCTAAGGGTGTAATTGGTTTAAGCTGGTAGCGCTTCATACTTATCCATGGCGCATCTTCTGTAATCTGTCTGCCACTGTGGCTGATAAGACTTGGCCACAACTGAAGTTTTTGCAGTGCTAGAAATAAAATCCTGATCCATCAAGGGTTTGCATGGATTTAGCTTTATAATCTGGTTTAGAAATTGTGAGTGGTCAGATCTTGCATATGAGCTTTGTTGTTGAAAAGATGCCGTGAAAATCATTACATCAGCTTAAATTTTCTTAACGTTACTTTTGTTGACAATATAACCTAAATGGCAAAGTAACTATTTCTGAAGAAAAGTATGTGACTGGCAATTTTTATTATATATGAGCATTGGAACAGATACCTTTGAGAATTAGGAGGAGAATAACATTCATATAAGGTCCCCCCCAACCCAAACCATTCTATGATTCTATCTGACATTACTTACATTAAATAATTTTAGAGTCTAATTGCATTTGGTTGGTGTTAAATAGTTGCTTATGTGAGCTAATACCATCATTTAAATATGGCTGTGGCTTCATAAACACAAGTTAAAACATTACATATATATATATATAGTCAGCATTTGTAATGAATGATTTCTAAATTTGTAGTGATAATATTGCATACACTGATGAGTACGTTTTAATACAGTACACATGCCTATAAACACACTCCTTTCTGTAAAAGCATGCATACAACTTGCAGCTAATTGTTAAATCAAGTTTAAAAGGGCTTGTATCTGCAATAGTTTGGCACTGCACTTTTCCTTTTGCTTCACAAGCTGTACTTTTCAGTTCCTATGAAATGACATTCTCTGCTCTGCATTTTTTCCCTCCCAGCTACTTTGGGTTTAATGATCTGTTTAGTTACCAATTTTAATTAATTACCACAACTAGATCTGATCTGTGTTATTTTCAGTGGGAGATTTTATTTCATATGGAAAACTACACCTCCACCACACTAGTTCTTGAGCACTTGCATGAGGCTTGTTGAGTGTTTCCATAAATATTGTACTGACAGGCCAGGGAATATTGGAACTTACCTGAGTTTAAATGGATTAAATGTTTTCAGAGAATCTGTATGAAGGGAAGAGCCATAAATGACCTTGGAAAAGGTCTTTTGTGTTGCTGCTTTCTGCTGGTGCCAGAATCAATTGTCTCCTGGGAATTAATCTGTCTGAATTGCTTTACTTGTGCTTGACACTGAATGTGATTGTTTTCACTTAGCCAAAAATGCATTCATTCCTTCTCTCTTAGTGAGGAGAAGGAGATCCTTACCGTGGTCATTGCTGTTTTCAGCTGACCACTACTGTTTGAATTGAGTGGAATGCATTGAAAATACTTGCAGGCCACAGCTACCTTTCTCATAAAAAGAATGCTTGCATACTCTTTGTGAATATTGTTGTTTGCTGAAGATGCGGCCTTATTAAAGAAGAAAAAATGGATTTATAATTCTGGGAGGAAGGTAAACAATATTTCAGCAAATGCCTCTATGGGTGCTCGTGTGTACCATGTTTCATTGCAAAGTCTCCCATGGATTTATCATCACACCCCTGTTTACAGTATTCTTTGATAAGGCTAAAAGCTCTAGGTATGCGACTGAATTTGTCACTCTGTAATTCATTCTTTGAGAGCTATATACAAGTGAAATTCAATCCTATTTATTAGAGAAATACCTGACAACATCCGAAAGCCATCTTGCAGTTACTAGCACTTTTGATGTCGTCTTTTTTTAAGACTTGAATTTTCCTTCTTCTCTTGAATAATAGTACTAGGTACTTAAAAGTTTACTTGTGCAAGTGCATATTTCCATGGTCACTGACAAGAAGCGATAACTTTTCGGTAAATACTAACTAGTTAAGGAGTGTATTGCCCCATAAACCCAATATAAGGAGGGATGCAGAAACTGGCCTGTAAAGCACAGGAATGAGGCCAACTCTTAGATCATCAAATCCATTCTTTCTCTGGATATTCTCATGATATAATTTATAGTCTTTGCCCAATTTTATTTTTAAATTCCAAAAGTACCATTTCTTCTCTTTCTACAGTTTAATTCTCATTAATCATAAATGTCTTCATGCATGTAAGATGTTGTTAGAAGGGTGAATAAGAAGATACAATCTGCAGAGTTTTCAGTAAGTTGATGACAGCCACATTTCTGCCTCCTCTGATAGAGCTTGCTGAGTGTCAGAAGATGTTAGACACGGGTGAGAAAGCTGGTCAGCAGAGGTGCAATCCAGACAAGAGTAGGAGTGGTTGGATGGAAGCCAGTAAATGCAGTATGTTATCTTTCTCACCTGGAAGTATAGCTTTCCTTTGTTTTTGAGGTCAGAGGCAATTGTGTAGGTTCCTTTAAGTGTTGTAGGATGATTTCACAGCATCTGATATGATATGCTTTTACAGGAGGATTTCTTAGTTGAGGATAGTTTTTATCACTGGTGATGACAAAGAGATTATTGCCATTTAGATGTAGCACTAGATCCATAATCTTATTCCTCTGTGGCTTTAGGACTGTGCTGTTAACATGGACTGGTCTGGGCACAAGCTTGCCAAGGGTGCATGAAAGTATCTCTGTTAATGGGGGCTGCTCTCAAAGTGGTCTGAGAGAAACTGCATACAGGAGAGAAAGAGGAGTTTGGTGTTCAGAAACTAATTACTTTTTAAATTCAAGGCTGGATTTTCAGACCCACTTTATGTAGTCTTTCTATTTTTTTTTAATAGATAAATAACATAAATGAAGCACTGATTAATTTCCTACCTCCCTGCTCATGCTGGCATTCTGCTTGCCAGAAAAATTCTACGAAGTTTGTTGTCAGGCTTATTTGAATTCGGTTCTATTGGAATTTGCTTTAAAATATATATAACTACTTTAAATATTTTTTAAAGAGAGAGATTTAAAAATATAGGAAACAGAAACTTGCCCAAAATATATTAAAATTTTCCTAAAGTGCTGAGACAGTCACCAGCACTGTTATTTGTTGTCTGCCTGGCACTGATAATCAAGTGATCTTTCATCGACCAATGCTCACTGAAGTTGTGAGTTTTGCTCACAACCATTTTGCTTGCTTCCTTTGCTGTATTGATGCAAAGATAGAGTAAGGTTTTGTATATAAAAACTCAGGTCATCTCTGCAGGCAAAGCTGGCTTTGAAGGGAAGCCTGAGTTGGGAAGTTTCTGTCCTTCCACTACTCCTAGGTCTGTGTGCCTTGGGTCTGTTCCTCTGCTACAGTAGGGCAACTCATTAAGAAGCTGCATTGCAAAATGCATCTCTGGAATGGTTTGGATTAAGAATATTGCCATTTCTGTGGGATTATTTTTAAACTGGATCTTTTCAGGCATTTGATTTGTGGTACAATCCCACAAATGGTTTTTGTCACAAAAGGGAGATCTGGGACATGAAGAAGCAAAAAGTGAGTGCGTTGAGAGCTGAAGCTTGAAAGTTATGGAAAATGTACAGTAGCAGCTGCTGAAATTACAGATTCAACATTCTGATTGTTTTATATTCTAATGAGCAGCCCTTGCTGCAAGCTAGTATTTTATACTGATTATGTCAGCCACATAGTGCAGCTGCCACTGACCCCTCAATCAGCAGTAACAAAACCCCTCTTTGTTATCAGTATGGGAAATATCTTGGCCATTGTGGGTGTGAATTCAAAACAGAATAGCAATCATGCACAGGCAAAATTAAAAGCTCCACAATTCATTGACAGGAGTCTAAACGTTGTGTATAAATGACTATCTTCAAGTCTTTTTTAAAATTGTACTTTACTGTACCTTGTTGCATAATTAAAATATAGATGAAGTAGTTAAAGCATCTGAATGCCACAGAACCTTTATTCACTAGATGCATCTAAACTTCTCATCATTAATTTTGTATACTGAACTCTCCCTTCTTGTAAATTTCTGTTCTATTATAAAATGTTAACCTCCAGTCAAGGTAAGCACATTTGTAATTTAACTTTTGTTTTATTCTTAAAGTGAGTGTACTTTCAAGTAGTTTGACACTTAAGTTTACTAAGTGATAGCCATTTTTCACACTTTAAGAGCCAAGTGGTTGTAGCGAAATGAAAGAGGGAATAAGATTTGTTGCAGATGTTTTCTAAGTCAGCTAACTCTGGGTTCTGTAAGCCATGCCTCCTTTCTAGGAAAGTAGAATAAAATGGACCTATATAATGTGAATATAGTATTATAGGTTTACCTAATTAAACTCCATGGTGTGTATCAAACCACGCAGACTGTGGTATGAAGTGGGCAGGGATACTCTCTGTAGTAGTTATGTCTGGCTAGTTCTCTGTAGGAATTCTAGTTCGAGAACTTTTCTAGTTCTTAAATTGCAACCATACAGCACTAATATAAGGTAGGGGGGTGGAAAGACAGACAATTACCATCATTCTTCCATATGTAATTTGTATATGGTATTGGTTATTTTTATTGTTTAAGTTCATAGTTTCTTCGTATTGATGGAATACAAACATTTGGCCAAATTCTTTGCCTGAAGTAAGTGGAGCCAAGGATAAATTTGGATTTCTCCTCTCTGAAGGGCTTGAAATAATAATAATAATAATTTAAAAAAAAAGTGGCTAAGATTTTAAAGATGTTTATGGTGTTTATAGATAGATGTGTGGCTATACAAAGGTTTAGCCATCTCTTTCTTCAGGGAGGAACAAGGCTATCAGATATAACAATACCTCAGCACATTTGAATTCACGTAGATCGTACGTGACTCCAAACATGTTTGAGCTCTCTTTCCTACAGCTTCCTAGTACAGAGATGGAAAAAAATCCTCAAAACTTTTAGCTGGTGTTCATTAGGTGCTTTGAAATGGTCAGATTGAAGTTTATGTAGAAGTGTGCGTTATTAATGCTTAGTGGACTTATGTCGGTTTTCTACCATATTCATGCTTCCACAGCTTACTTTTAAATTGTAAATTTAAATATTTTTAATAATTTAAAAATAATTAGTGTTTTTATTCTAATTGATACAGAATCATTAAAATCTATGTAGGATCTCATTTATGGGTTTGTTGGATTTTTTTAATGCAGTGTAGAAAATGGTTATTTTAGCTTTAGATTAAAGTGAAGAATTATTCTTGGGCAGTTTCGATATCTAAGTTTTGTATTTTATAAACCTCAGCTGCAGTTCACACTTGTGGAAACTGTAAGTGTCCTTTTATTTTTAACAGCAGCCTAGGGTATGGTTGAAAGAGGCATATTTCCATTTTGGCTTTTGTTTGAGCAGCTTCCAAAGCATCAGTCTACTTTTTTTCCTGGAAAATTTGCCAAGTCTAGCTCAGATCAAGTTTCTTTGTTAGATTTGTTCTTTTAAGCATCTGGATCAGAAATTGTATCCTATACTATGCAGTAATGAAACATTTGGAAATCATCTGAGAAATCGTAGTAAAGGCATGATAATACTGTACATTCTTTCTAAAAGTAAGAAATCCGTACCTTACAGAGTAGTTTGAAGGGTTTTTCTGAGTAAATGTTACATTGTTTGAACCACCCTAACATGAGATTACACCTCATTCTTCTGGGCAACAAGCAGACATTATTATCTCTTAAACTGTTGTCATCCCTCTTATCACTGTAAAATACTGTTTTGCTTCATGCATATAAATATTCGATGCCAAATTTTAACATTCTGGGATATTTCTGGGTGGGGAAAATATTTATAAATAAAGGTTATTTTTAATGTAACTGATAAAGCCAGTCTGGGGCAAGCTGGTGAATGATTTGGTTTATTTTTTCTCAGGTATTGCACTACTTATGCTTTTTAAAAGAAGAATCAATGCTGTGCATGTAAGTTCATCAACGGAGCTAAACCCCCTCATTTTAGTAGTTTAAAATAAATCATTAGAATTTATAGTAATAGAGAAGATGTTTTTCTGTATCATAAACTTGAGAGCCATTGTGCAAAGTCAAATCTGCTCATGCTGTAGTTTCAGTGTAAATCATCTTGAAGAATACAGTTTGAAGAGAAACAGATCTGAATTCTAGTGGTAAAGAACTAGCATACCCTGTTAATTAGCTGTAAGACTACTAAATTGAAGAAATGTTTGTCCATTAAATACAGTCCTCCTTGTAAAAAAATCCTCAGGAAGGATGGGGAAAAGAAGAGAAGGCACTTGGGGAATTTGGAAAGGAATATGTATGTTCTGCATTATTTTTAAAGCAAATATATTTATACTCTGAAAAGAATTAGTGCTGTAGCCAAAACACTCATTACATTCCTCCACAGTGCGCTGTCCACATGACTGACTGTGATTAAGAACCAAGCTTTATTTTGGGTTTTTCTGGTAAATGCAGATGTCTGAATGTTAATTATAATGAGTCGTTCTTTATCTTTAATTAATTTCTTTCCTAACTATTTTGTTGCTTTGAAAGTCATGCAAAGCAGCAAGAGAACCACCATGAATGGAACCAGAATGTTTCCTTTCTTACAGCTAGATTTCAACTATCAGCTGATAAAACAGACCCCAAATCCAAAACACTTGTTGCTTTGGATTTTGTTCTGAATGTCACCTTCAGGGAATGAATCTGAGCCAATTTTCTCTTCAAGAGAGTGGATTTTTTACTTCCTTTCTCTTTTAGGCTCGTCTTATCTACTGCCACTTAGTTACATGGTATCTCATGTAAAATGTATTGTATGTAAAAAGTATGTATTTCTGCGTTTATATTAGAAACATTCAGCCTGTCTAGAATGACATTAATGTGGTGGGTAATGAAAGGAGACAAGTCAAGAGGGGCATTTGTCAGTAATACAAATTTGTCCTTCATCTCAGAGTTTATTCAGCAGCATTCAGGGAAATCATGCTTGTTTGACAGTATTAGATACTCTTGCAAAGGAATTTACACAAATATTTAATCTCCCTGTGTGTGAATAATCACTTTCCTCAGTGGGGCATATTTCAGGCTCAGGACTTTGTGGATTCATCGGTTTCCCTGGCACTGGAGATAGAGTGTGCAGCAGGTTCTTTTTTCTCCAATTTCCAAATACTGTGCTGGGGTCGGTTTGCTTTTAAAGGCTGTTTTCTTGCACCCTTCTGTGTCACCTAAGATGATTTTTTCCCTCCCCAAGTTTTGGGCCTATTTGCTCAATTGTGAATGTCCTTGTAATGATGAAGGAGAAAGCATGAATGGTTGTACCATACAGAACAAGCAGGAAAAAGCAGATGGCTGCTCTGTTAATGGGGCTTCTCCACTTGATCTCATAGGGAGAGAGACCTTTTCATTGTCAGAATTTCTCAAAGCTCATTGATTTTTCATTTATTTGCTTTTGAATCACTGCTGTGCTGTTGTCAGTAGATGCTGAACCTTTCACTGGGCTGCACATTTCACTACTTTTTTGATGCTTGCTGTCTTAGGATTCCTGGACAGAACTTTCTTTGCCCCTTTGCATTAGGAACACTCATTAGATTCTAAATAAACCATGCAGAGTCATTCTTCTTTTTTTTTGGTTGTTTGTTTAAAATAACATAAATACAGTATATTTTTTACAGTTTTTGCTTAGTACTCCAAAATATTAAAATAAAGATTTACCAGAACAATTTTGCTTTCTAGTTCAGCAGCTCTGGGGTTTTTTTATATAGCAGATTTTCCCCCAGAGTTCTGTTTAAAATGCATTTCTTGACTTTAAATAAAACAAAGCCCACAAGAGGTTCTGGATGAAAGTTTAGCCATGTTGTACAGCATTATTCAAGTTCTTCATCCTCTTCTGAAGGAAACTGGGATGGAATGCCTTGAGATCAAGGTTGCAGAACTGAACAAAGTTTTCCAAAGCTCTGTGCTTAAGCAGGAACAGCTGCAGTCTTGTACTGCTTCCTTTTTAATTAATCAAACCCACTTCCTCCACTCTATATTTCCTTATGGTCTGAAGCTGGAAAATATGAAAATAGGAATTTAATACAGATTCATGTTTACTTACTTTTGCATTTGTATTTATAGAACAAATTAATATAGCTAGAGTGTTATTTTTCTCTTCTCTATTTCTCGTCTTAGTACTAGTATTTTTTATAATAGCCTGAATCCCAGTCCTTCAAAGCTTTATTTTCTGCAGTTCTGTCCATACCAGTTGTCTCTTGGGCAGCAGTGGAGCTCTTGAGAGCAGGAGTTGTAGAGCCATTCCTCTGCTTTCTAGCACATATTTTACTATATTAACACAGACTGTCCTTATTACAGGAGGGTTCTCAACCATTTGTTTGGTATGATTAGAGATGATTGCTAGTCATTAAATATGCTATTGATTTGCTTTTTCTTTTTGGCAAAAGCTGGGAATGTCAGCTTATATAGCTCATTTGTCATCACTGGACTGGGGGCTGAATCTTCCTTCATTACTGTGTTTTCCAGTAGCGTGACTCTGAACTCCATTGGGTTTATATTGTCATAATTTAATCTTAGAACTCTGTAAAAGAATTGTTTTGTAAAGGAGGGGGAAGCAGCATGCTTAGCTGCATCTGCAAAAGAACATGCATTTCAGTCATTTTGATGCTTTGTGGCATACTAAAGAAAAAAGCTGAAATGTTAGCATTTAAAAGACACTTCCTTCCCCTTTGTGTTCTCTATTAAGCCACAGATACCATACTAGACCACTGAAAAGTTAACTTATGAAAAATGTAGTCCAGGTCTACCTCTACTATTTTTCATACCCATTGATGTGGGTTTGGTGTTTTTTTTTAATTGCTAAGTTTATGGATAGATAAAATGGCATGCATAGATAATACTAAAAACTTTGTGATTGAAGTGCTTAACATTAACTTAAATCAACACACACCTTTGTCCACTGGTATGCATTTGAGTCAAGACGACCGAACTCCACTGTGTAGTCCTGCTTATGACGATCAGTATGTTTTGGAGCAGACAGACGACGGATATGACAGTTTATTTGAGAGTGGGAAAAGTGCTGGAGAAATAATTTGGATGTCAGTAAGGATGAGGGGTGGCTGGAAAAACAGAAAAGAGCTGTAAAAAAACCCTATGTTTAAAATGTATTTTGGATGGAGTGAAAATTTGCCTGAAAGACAAGCTTGAAATGTAGAAATACCATCCCTCGTGATGATAACAAAGGTTTATATGCAAATAGCACACATCATGCTCTTCAAAGAGGTGCCTGTTTCCTTTTAAATATTGAGGGTAATGTGTCACTTTCATTTCTATTGGTAATGTTATGGAGACAAAACGCACAGATTTTCTTTGTGGGGATAAGTAAGGTGGGTGGTTGGTTCCCAATTTAATTCCTAGGAAAGTGTGACCATCTGTGAACATCAGCTTTCTTTGTTTAAATTAAATTTCTAGTACTTGGGATTATACAGTAAAGATAAGAAGCAATAAAAATATACTTTAAAAACCTGCAAAACAAAGATGGATAATTTGCTCTTGTAGATTTTATACTGTTTCTAGATTTCAGAGACTGGAGTTGTGACTTTGGACCATGTCACTGTATGCGGTGATATATGCACAACTGGTCGATTTTGGCTGTGAAATTTCCATATTACTCAATTCTTTAGTGAATGTGAAGTCAGCCATATCATACCGACTCTTCACAATAAATTTTCAGGACCTGGGACAATGGAAGAAACTTTGATGATCCCCCATTTAAAAAAGTAACTGAACAAAAAGCTGTGTTGGACAAAACAGTTATTTGAATTGGAATTCTCAGGAAGAAGTAATAAATCCTTTAACTAATGGGAAGGTTTGGGTTGTAGGCAATTGTGGTGTAGCCAGTGTTTCAAGAGCCAAGGATCTGGACCCAAACAGGAACCAAAACAGGAGTCAGGGGTCTGGAAGTCTAAGCCAGAAACTGATATATAAATCAAAGGTCGGGAGTGCTGCTTGGAGCCACAGGTGCTGCCTTATATTGCTGACCAAAGGCTGCCTCAAATAAAATTATTAATCCAGTCATATAGGGTGGCTGTACTTGCAGTTGCCATTACTCACCTGAAGGGCTGATTTGTCCAGCTACTGCTAGTAGACATGGCTGGTGAATTTACCCGTGAGCCTATTATAATTAGCAATGGGATAGTATTCTGATAATAGAGAAAATTAATTATTTTAGAGGGAGAGGTAGAAAAAGATTGAATCTTTGTAATTCAGGCAGTAAATATGAGCAGGATGTGAGGAGCGTTGGACAACTGTGAGACATTTGCTTGAAGCTTAGAAAGTTCTTAAAAATTAAAAGATGATGATCAATGTTTATTGTGGGGATTTTATTATTTTAAATCAACGTAAACCCCTTGTGTCCACTTCTTCTGTTATATGTGTGAAGAGATGACATGCAGTCTCAAATTCCTGGGCAGTAGGGAAGGATGTATTTCCATCAGCAGAAACCATGAGGGTTATCACTGGGCCAGGGACAGCAGACTGTGAGCTCCAATTTTATAACCCTATCCGTAAGCAATAAGCCAGAGAGTCACTACTGGATTCTTCTCAGGTCAAGGAAGCAGAAAATTACATATATCTAACATGGAAGAACAGCCTGTGCTGGAGGGGAGCCTTCTACTTAAAGCAACGCTGGGGACGCATCCAGCTCATTATGACTGGGCATTTGCAGAACTTGGCTGTTGTACTAAAAGAAGCTTCATTTTGTGAAGTGGTATCTGAACGGAATTTGAAGTGGTTTAGCAAAACTAATGTGTTTGTAGTTTTATTCTGAAGGTGGAGCCAGGAAAGGCATGTAGCAATGTGTCACTCATTACAATTAATTGTAATTGAAATGTGCATGCAGTGGAGCATGTAGAATGCTAAACATGAAAGACCAAACTTAGCCATATGTTCAACACAATAATGTTTTAGACTTTAGTTTGCATCTGATTTTTGTGTCAGGTTGTTTTCTATTTATTTCTTTGCTTTCATTGCTTTGAGAAACAGTGTGGAAGACAAATCAAATAAAATTTCGTAATAGTAGATAGTGAAAATAGTAAATAAGAGTGGTAATATAAAGCCCATACGAGAACATTCCGGCTTCCCATTCTTTTTACTTTGTCTAACAGTGAATCTACAGTGCTATACAAATTGAAATTAAAGGTGTTGATGATGATTCTGGTCACATTTTATAGTAGGGACACTTATTGTAAACTCAGTACAATTTGTTGAAATATTCTTTAGGAGCTGCTTCATATAGTACAAGAGTGTGTGTCTGTGTGTCAAGTGGAATCAGTATCACAGCGAAAGAATCATGGGGATGCCTATGTAATTTTTGAGTTTATAGTATAGAAATTCTTTAATGTGCAAAAGGTAACTGAGGTAGAAAAGGTTTTACACAAGTGTAATATGTTTGAAACAAATTATAAATTGCTGCTTATCTTGTCCCAGGTTAGATTAAAAGCCCTATTATGAAATCTAGTGATAAGAATTTATGGGAATCTCTGTTTCTATACTAATATTTTTTAGGTATAAGAGAGGAAATATGCCCGATGATATTAATTTGCTGTTAACTAATAAAGTACAACATCAGTAACTGGCAGTTAATCTATCAACTCATGCCATGACATCTTACTTGTTTTAATATGTTGTAAGCATGAAATGTGTTTTTCAGGTATGTTTTACATTTGCACCAGGTAATGGAAAGTACAATATATTACGTGCTTGTGCCCTAGAGGAAACTTTTAAACAAAAATAATTGAATGCAATAAATCTTCCCCTGCATTCTTTCTGCTATGCCTTCTGCATTGTATCTTTGAGTTCATACTTATAGAAAGCCATGTTGGTAGTGACAGGGTAACAGTGCTGATGCAAGGGACCACTGCCCTTGCCCACCAGATGTTTTCTTTACATGACAAGATTGGCTTAATTTTCTCTCTCTTTATTCTTCATTTCTTCAGTAAGTGACTTCTTTTTTTCTGAGATTTAGAGTCTTATTACAGATTGCTGTTACTATTGGTAATAAGACTATAGTTTTTCAAATAATTAGGAACATCCACAAGCTAATAAATCTGTCCTGAAATTTTCATTTGGGTGTGTACGTTGTATAAGTTTGTATTTAGCCGTGTCTCTGCATGAATGATTTATCAGGTGTTTATTTCCAAATGTTTTCATCATACACAGTGGTGAGATGATTTGATGCACAGTAGGTTTAATAACTTAAATGCTTAGATTGTTATTCCTGTTAGGTATATGGTTTATTTTCTCCCTTATCAGACTCTAATCTTAAAGACTGCCTTGTCCTTTGAGTATGCAACTTATTTTAGCTGGTGCCTAGCAAGTATAAGAATTTTGTGAGTCACCCTCTACAGCACCTGATATACCACTTGGTTAGTTGCTTCAGGAGGTATAGAGGTACATAGTAGCCCGTGTAATGAACATAAATTTAACTATAATAAATACTGCCCTCTTTTTTTTTTTTAATTGAATATACCATTTGATCATTCAGTGGTGGTTTCTTTTTAAAGCAGCATAGCTGTGCTTAACAGTGGTGATACATTGTACTGAAAGTTTCTAAGAATACACAAATGGAAGAGTTTTAGAAAAAAAGAATGGTATGGATTATAAGTAATCCAGTAAAAATAAATGTAGCCCAGGCTTGCAGTCCTGCTTCATCCAGCTACTTGCCCCACCCACGTGTTTGTTTAGCAAGAAGTCTTCTTGAGACATGTTGAGAGAGGAATTTCACTCAAAGCTGGTTGGACAAGTCCAGTGTCATGTAATTTCAATGCCAGAAGCAGTCATGCTTTGTTATAAACTATTTCGTCTAAATGCTTTTAATCATAACTTGAGACAAATATTGATCTCTCAACACAATGAATGCTGTATTGGGCTATAATCTAAATATTAAAGACACTTTTTGGGTTTGTAATTTCCTCTGTGATTTTATCTTTTATAGAACTACATATATTACGAAAAAATGCAATTATTCTGATTTTGATGATAGTATAGAAATAAAAACCTTAAAGTTGATCTCAAAGTGTCACTGCTGAATTAAACCTGTTTCAGAATCATCTTCTTTGTAGAACTCTTAAAAATATATATATAATCTTAGCCTAAGTCCTACTTAGCTTAGAATGCAAAATATTACCAGCAGACTAAAACATAGTAGCTGAAACCAATTGCAAACAGATGGGATTTTCTTATTCTGATTGGCCATATGTTGCCATAGTAAAAAAATTGAAAAATCCAGTCAAAACATAACTCATCTAAAGGAAATGACCTTGAAAGTTCTTGACGACTATATGGAATTTTTTAGAGCTAACAGAATATATCAAATATTCTGGAAGAATGGCAGGTATTTGTAAAGTAAGGGGTAGAATGTTTAGGTAGTTCAGAGGGAAAATACTGCTTTGGGAAGAGAAAACCCCAAAACCAACACACCACCACCACCACAAGCTCTGCCATATACACAGGTGTAAACAGGAAGTACAGAACTGGCACAAGTTTAAGATGAATCATGCAAAGCCATTCTCCTGGGCATTGCTTCATGGAAATGAATAATAACTCCAAGTGTCTGAACAATGTAAATCACACTTGCACTTGGAAAACCTCTTAAAATACAAACGTGCTTTTTTGCTAATAGACTGGGAAGTTTATGGCTTTAAAATGTTCAGTTTTATGTGACTTATTTTAAGAACAGCTCATATTCACTTACTTTTTAGACTTTAAATTCCTGTATATGCATCCCTTCGATTATTCATAATAGTTAAAGAGCTAAAAAGTATTGTTACTATATAGGAATAGATATTAAACATTTGTAATGGTATGCAGACTTATGATGCTGCCCCATACCGTAAATGCTTGTACTATTTGTTGGGTTTGTTGTATCTTTTACTTACAGGATGTATAAATCCATTAATAGAGAGAGAACTTGTCTGATTTGCCTATCTAGATAGCAAACCCTTGAAAGCTCATTTTCTATTGTCTGGCCAAAACCTAGCATGATGGAGCTTCACCCTCAATTAGACCCTTTTGGGAATTTGTAACTGCAAATAAGAATAAAACAGTATTTGTAGTAAGGATTTATATAATTACTACAATGCATATATTTATAAATCTGTACTATACATACATGTACAAAGCATATAGATACACAGTGTTTGCATATTTAATATCCTGCATTATCTCTCTGTCGTCTTTAAGGCTACTATATGGTGCTACAGATGGCTTTCAATTGTTACACATTTTAAACTTGTCCTAGGACAAAATCCATACCTTGGCAAATCCATTTAGCCTAGAGTTTAAACACTCTTCACAACATTGGAAAACTGATTGTACCTTGGGGACTACCTCAATGGACTTTGTATGGATTAGTACCAGAACATGCAAAGTAAGTTGACAGTAAAACTTTCACTTGTGTTTGGCTGAGCTCATGTAAATACGATACTGATGAAGTGTGACTAAATCCCTAGTTAAAAACTTAAACCGCTTTTGAATATAAGTTTAAGATTATTATGTGGTGTCATTATGCATGCAGAAAGTAATTGAGTATTTTTCCCAGTGGAGGTTTATATATCATATACAGGGGATTGTGTTTTGTTCAGATTCTATTAAAAATATGTTAAAATAACATATTTTTAATATCGAATTGAATAGTAATTGAAGGTATTGATGAAATACTCAACAATAGTTCAGTTTATCATTCTGCTCTTGACATTTTTTGCCTCGATGTCACTGTTAGTTGTCTGAAAATACATGTAAATATGTTCATTTTCATTATGGCATTTTCAAGAAGGTGTCTTGTTTCAGCAGCTTTGAAAATCCCAATTTAAAGCTGTTTCTATGCGTTTAATTGAGCATAATATTTCCTTTTTCCATATCAAAGCCTTCTGGTTTAGCGAAGGCTTCGTAAATATTATGTTTTCACTGCTCTCAAGAAAGAAAAAACAAAGTGAGAAAAGTGACTCTGCTGAATTATCTAGTTTGAGTAAAACTCAAATAAATTATATTGGAATAAATAGTTCATGCCAAATTATAGTCCACAATAATTTAAAACAAACTTCAACTAGTAGAAGAAGGGAGCCCAGTAAATGCCATTGTTTCTGTAACTAGATTTTAAAGTCTTATGTCTCTCTAGTTTCCTGGACTATATTGGTCTCTTCATGAATGGTAAATCTCTGAGGAGCCTATTTAGAAACTTTTAAAAGAAGACTAAGACAAAATTCTAGTGCTATACCTAGCTTTAAAAAGAAGAAAAGCCCTGTGATTGACTAGAATTGTATAAATCTTCCTTAGACATGTTCAGAATTTGCATGACATGCACCATCTCTTGCTTAGGTATTACAGTGTTTACAAACTTTATAGTCTGATGAATGAGCAAGTGATTGGAGTGGTTTGAAATAAAAGTATTATTTGCACAATGCACAGAAGCTAAAATCTGAAAAAGAATCAGTCAATCATAGAAATCGTTGAAGGATGTGACTAGACAGACATGCTAGTTTGGCCCTTTATAGAGAGACAAGATCAAATATAATTAGACCATCTTTGTCTGATGTTTGTCATCTTAAAAATCTTCACTGAAAGAGATTCTGTAGGCTTCTTGGGTAGCCTGCTCAGGGGTTGCACTACCTTTAGAGCTAGAGAGGTTGCCTCTATGCAGCCTTAATCTTTGCTGCAAATTAAGCTCATTTCTTCTTGTGTATCAAGCAGCAGAGGAAAAGAACCATTTTTCAATGAGAGGGAATAAAACGAACGTTGAAAGGTTTGGGAGGAGTCAACTTTTGTAACAATGTGAAGTTAAATTTAGTACAAATGTTCAGAAGAAGAGCATCTAATAGCTGTTGAAAGACAAGTGAGGATAGCCCTTTATTGTTATTAACCTCTTTTCTCTGAAACTGTCACAGGGAGAAATAATATACTCAAAGTCAGAAATTGCATACCATACCAAATCCTAAACAACTGTGCCCTCCTGCATGAGGGCATGTCCAGAACCCACCTCTGTGTGTGGCTGACTGTAGCCTGGCTGAGTCAAACAGAAGCCATAGTTGGATGAAGGCACATTCTGGTTACAGCAAGTGGTGGACCTGTATGTAGGCTTGTGAGAGCAAAAAGAAACCAAGCCTGAAAGGCACATTTTTGCCTGTACTTATTTTTCAGTAAGAATCTGATTCAGATCCTGTTGGAATCTATTGAATGACTGATGTAAAAGGGCTTTAGATTGGGCCCTTAAGCAAATCAAAAGGAAACTTGTCTCTCTGTGAAGGAGAGAAGGAACACATTTGTTGTGAATGTTAGTAAGTTCTTAGACTAATACTGCATTTTGCAATAGTGAGTCAGTGTTATGTGTTTAGTGGTATCTCATGTTAGTATTTGAACTTTAAAGAGAACAGATAAAAACAGTTGACTGCTATGGATCCAAAAGGGATTTTATCACTGTTGTCTTTCTTCGAAAATGATCATTGCAAACTTGATTACAATTTGATTACTTTTTTTGTAAACAATAAGAAAAAAAGAGTTTCTCGTTAGAGAAAAAGAAGATGAACTCAGCAATGAATGAGAAGTGTTTGATGTATATGAAACATCATGATACGTTTCATGCATTGCTGAATTAAATTGTGGGGCTCCTTGAAGCAGGTTATAACATGTGCCTTGTGCATAAATGGATTCCAAAAGCAATTAGAAATACTCACGGAAGAAAGCTCTGCAACAAGAATTGATTTAAGTCCTTCAAGAACTGGGAACAAGTTATTAATAGAGAGAAAACACCCTACCAGCTCTGGAAATCCATAAACTGGAACCTGGGCTATGGGTCATCATAATTCTCCCGAGTTTTTTCTCTTCCTGGTCACTTACAGTCACTCTCAGACGAATGTTCTTGTGCACTCAAATGGGTGTTTAGCCTGGCCCAGAAGAGCTTTATTGAGATTGGTAGAGACCTCCGGGGATCAGTAGTCCAGCCTCCTGCTCAAAGCAGGATGCAATTCAGACCAGATTCATTGGGACTTTGTCCAATCTCAAAAACTTGTGAGTAAAGGTGGAGATTTCCCTATCTTTCCCTGTCGCACTGCTCAGTTATCCTCTCGGTGATTTGTTTTGTTTCCTTATATCCAGTCAGAATTTCCCATTTTAATTTATGACCACAGTCTTTTGTCCCACGCTACAAGCCAGTAAGGAGCTTGGTTCCATCCTCTTGGTAACCTTCTTGTAGGTACTGGCAAGCTGCGGTTGTGTCCCCCATTTAAGCTTTCTTTTCTCCGGGCTAAACAAGCCAGTTCCCCGCTCCTTCTCTTAGAGCACCTACTCCAGCAGCCTGACCTTCTTGCTGGCCTTCTGCTGAACTTGCTCCAGTTTATCAGAGTCTGTCTTGTACTGGGGGTCAAAGACTGTACATCTCGATTTTGTGGTTGCCTGTTACCTCCATTCAGACAGAGTTTGAACCAAGTAGTATTGGACACCAAGTAGTATGGGGCATGGGATGAAACTGATGATTAGATTTCCCTCTATGGAATTTTATCTGTTTCAGAATCTTCATATTCTTGTCATCTTAAAGCACTTTACATTGGCTGATGTGCATGTATATGCTCATACAAATCTGCCCACACTTTCTAAAATGTATTCATTTATAAGGACTTCCAGAATTTGGCCATTTTCAATGAAAAAGTTTCCAGCCAGTTTCTAATCTCTCAAATCCAACTTAGATGTAAAGGTTGTATATGGAGGGAAGAAAATAAAACTATCAGATTTAGGCAATAAAGAAATAAATATACTATGGATGGTAAAATGTTGTTAGTATTCCAATGCGGTCTGTAATCTATTCTTAGCTTTTACTCTACCATATATTCCAATTAAATTAACTGCCTTTTAAGTGTGGTAGTCAGTGTAGGGTGGATATTAATTTGTCTCTTGTGTTTGGGAAAAGAATATAGTTAAAATGCTAATGTTATAGTAAGCTCTATCTAGAAAATATTGATCTCTGGAGTGAATATTATTGTTGTAGGGATGCAGGGCTTAGATGTCCACTGAAATGTAACAAATAATATTCAGTGACCCTGCAGTTGATTGTTTAAATAAATAAAATATAGCTTTATTAAGGTATAAGACTTTCTATACATCAAGTGACACAAAACCAAAACTGGCTTTATTATGGGAATTACTTTTTTAATACTTTTTTTTTCTCTCCTGTGTCCCAAATTCAATCATTTTTATTATTCTGATCTTCTTGAAATTTCGGTCAAATGTTAAATCCATCTGACCTTTAAAGAGAAGGGTTTTTCCCCCAGCTTTGGTTTCAATCATGCTGTGCATTTTAAAACACTTCTGTTGTTAAACCTGTGTTTTGCAACTGAATGAAGAAGTCCCAGTAGCTAGGGATTGCTACTTTAGGTTGATTCCTGTAAGTTGTACTGCAAAATACAGAGAATAAAATGGAGAGTTATCAGTAAAATGTATTTTTAATTGTATTTGTTAAATATATGTAGATCTTAATTAGTGGTTTATCATAAAAGCCATGCAACAGAAACAATCAGGAAAATATTTGTCTCATTTTATTGTATTTTGCAGGATCAGTCAGCTTTTTTCCTGCAGGCATATAGTATATAGTTATCTAGCATCATGCGTAGTTCTTGTCTTAAATACCTTCCTTTCGGTTGCCACTCAGCTTTTGGGTGCAGCATGTTGAATACATTTATTAGGAAGAGTTTCGTGAAACCACTTTTTAAAGAAATGGCATAATAGGTTGCAGCAATAATTCAAGGGACTTGTCCCCTGCTGATACTTGAGGAACAAGTACAGGGTCTGTTTGCCAGGTGAAATCGCACAGAATATACCAAGAGAAGACTTACTGGGTTACCAAAATGGTAAAGGAGAAGGGACACAGGGTTACTTAAGTATTAATAAAGTCACTTTCCTCCTTGTCCCTGGAGGTATAACCACTGTGGGGAGGGGCTTTTCTTTTTCTTGATAGTTGCCATGTATTTGTCTAAGCAAGCAATGTTTGAAAATGTGAGGTTCTCTCATATAGCTCATTTTAAAGTCATAAATAATAGAAATAAAGCTGTTTGGGGCTGGTAGCAGGGGAATACTTTTTTTAAGTGGCCAAAATGCTTTAGGACGAGACCTTGCAGGGATGCAGGTACCTCAAATCTCTCAAGAGTCTTTCTGTTACGAAGAGTAGGCTTTTTGCTTTAATTCCATGGACTGTGAACATTCACAGTGTACCAACACAACGAAAATAATAATAATGTGGTGCAAGGTCAAGGGGGAGGGGGACAGCCAAACACTGCAGTTCCAGCAGTTTTCTGCACACATGTTTCAATACAATAGTTAGACGTATTTCATCATCTATATTCCCTTATTGTACTTAACCTGGGGTCACTGCAATATTTCTTAAGTTTAATGCTTCCAGATTTATTAAAGGGTTGCTGATAAATTCTTTTAATTCAGTGTGACTTATTGATTCATGTATTTGAAAGATCTTTAATATCCTCTCTGTATGTTTGATTCCTTAAGTGTTGTAAAAAGGCAGAAATTGGTAATTGTTGGTAACAAGATCTCGGGGCCTTAGAACTGTGTGTCATTCATTTAAAGAGGATTAGGAGAGGCATGAGCTCACAAACCAGGAGACAGTACAGAACAAAACCACAAATATGATTATGGATAGTACACAATAGGTGGTTTAAGCACGTCTGTTGTAACAACAGGAATTGGGTAATCACATATACCACCCTGGGAGAGGGCAGTTATCTTGTAAAAGAACCCTTCGGTTCAAATACAGAGGAAAGGCAGTGATCAAATGCCTCCTGAATTACAGATGTTTACTTTCATCAGTTTATTTGATTAGGGTCACAATGGAAGAATGGTGTGCTAAAGTGAAAAAGCATTTTGTGCAGGAAGGAAAAACTTGCTGCTACTGGAGAGCCAGGTAATTCTTGTACAAACTAAAACTGCGCATCTCTCCTTCACAAACTGAGTCACCACTGAATTGCACTAAAGCCAATAAAAGGATGAAGGAATTACATATATACAAAACCAAAACTTGTCTAGGCACATAGTATTTAGACGTAAAAATGATGAAGCAATTACTTCATTAAATGACCATCCAGGAAAGGCAAGTAGCTGGTACAAGCAAGACAACATGGACTTGGCAGTTAGAGCAGAGAGAACCTGAGCTAGAACCCAGTTCTAACTTCTTTTCATGTTCTTCCATCAAAAAAGGATTCAGATTGTTATTGTTCTGCAGGTTAACTCATACGATCATATGTTTAGGTACGTTTCCAGAGAGACAAAGGAAATCTCTTACCTATCCATCTTCTAATGAATGGTCCAGGTAAAGCTACCTACAAGTGAGTGCACTTTACACTCTCCGATTGCAATTGAATATCACATACAGCTAATAGGTTATCTGGAAAAAACTGTCATTAGCAACTGTAGCAGATCGGTTCCATGTGAAGAAATAGGAAGAAACAGCAAAAATTAGAAGGAGTTGTACTTTCTGCAGGCTTGGTGTATTTGTGTGTGTGTCAGAATATCAGTGTGAAAGAATGCTCAGATATGCTCTGTCAGTGTGCAGGCAGGATTAAGAATGTGAAACTCACTTATGGAGAGAAAAGCTTTATTGCTCTTGCAATACACTTGGGTAAATTTGTGGTCTCCTCAGTCATGAATAAGCAGGGTCAAGATACTTTTTATCACTCTTTGGGTGTGCAGAATTGCTTTACAGGATGGTATTATGCCCAACTATGATGACTACCAGACATGCATTTTTTTGCTATCAAGAATTTGCAATAAAACCAGCATGAGTTCATGTGAGTTTTTGTGGCGTTCATCCAGAATAGTTTCCCAGTGAACACCGTGCCAGGTATTTAAAGCAATAAGGATGTCTGCCTGATAAGTTATTTTTCTCTCTGGAATCTAATGTTCAGATCGTTCTGTCAGCCTGAGTATTCTCCAATTGCATACCAAATTTAGCTGATGATCTTGCAATACTTTAGACAGAAAGTGGAAGTGAACACATGAAGTGCCAAAAGAAACTATGAAAGAAGTCTAGATGTAGCTCAGTAATAATTCGTGGTTGATGACATTACCAGAGGTGATGAGTTTCGCACACATGCACATTTAGAGGAGCTGTATTATTTCATAAAATGGAAAGCTGCAAAATCAATAGGAACAGCAATGGGACAGTGTGCCAGGAGTAGACATGGCATCCTCATTGGATTTAATAAGCAAACATTGCCTGATGGTTTTGTTGTTAGAGCATTGTGTTCTCAAAACCATCTCAGCATTAATGTGCATTAACTCAGCTACTGAGAGCTCTGCATGCATCTATTGTGATTCTTATGTCTGGGAATATAGAACATGGATCCTATTTCATTTCTGTCAAAGCTTTGCTAAGATACTGATGTCAAGTGACTTCTGATCATTGTAAACACATGCCATATTGGTTCTTATTGATTGACATGCAAATCTTTGACAGCAGAAATCCAGGCCATGTCAATTACTGGCTGTCAGTATGACAGTCACTCATCTTTTTGCTGTTATTAAATTATAATGCCATTAGGGGTTCACTACATTTTATGGGACAGTAACATTGACAAGAGAGCTAAGAAGCTGCAGTGGAGCTCATTGCTCTGATGCTGGAAGGGAGGGAGGCAGACAGCACTGGTGACTGGCAGAGTCACTATTCCAGCCTGTCTGACGGGATGCCCGGACTGGTAAATATTAACCAGTCCCTGCTCGTTTTCCAGGGCCTCCACAGGATGCTAATCTTTCATGCACAAATGCCACCTGATCTTTCATGCACTAATACTCCCTGTCACATTATTGGATGTCTGGGCACATTTTCTATGCTACTATATTTTTTTCAAAGGAGTATATGTTTGTTTCCAGTTTCTTATCTACTCCTCTGGTTTAATACTGATACCTGTTTTCTTTGACTTCTATATCTTCTTGAAGCAGTACGTGATAAGTTACACAAGGTATGACCTGTTTGGCTTTTTGGCTGTTCATACCTTTGATGTGCATTGTTTTAGGGCGTATCTTTACATCTTCCTTTTTTTTACTAGGTGTATGTGTGTGTACGCAAACACACACATACATATATATATACACATACATACATAAGAACATAGGCGTGTGTGTATATGTATGATTGTAATTAAGTAAGACTTTAGGCCATTTGGAACTGACCATTCAAAGCTTCAGATCTGTTACAGAGAGTTTCTAGTTTAATCTGCAGCTTTTTGAGCCTTTCTTGGCAATCACTTTATTTTGAAGATTACAGGTAAACTAGGAACGTTTTACACAAAGCTGAAAGATGAGTGAGAGGTTGTTCATTTCATTTCTGTGACTATGTGTCTTAAGTCTTCTGTGTCATTTCACGTTTACGGCTGGGTTGACTTCTGGATGTTAATAAATGTTTAGAAATAACGCACCCAGAGAAAAGTATCAGCATGTGGTAGGAGGCTGTAATAGATCTTTACAAGGACTACTACTGCCTCATTCCAGGAAGAATGACCTGTATGCTAAAGAAACTATTTATATCGATTGTGACAACAGGTATGTTTGTTAGTGATGGCTCTAGAAAAATTTTGAGTATTTTATTAATGAAAAGTTAAATATATTAAAAGCTTGTAGAAATGATAAGAATAATAAGTAGCAAACACATTTCTTTTTGAACATTTACAGGTTTTAAAAGCAGCATGTTTACTTGGGGTTTATTACTTTTTTTTTGTAAACAGCTTGCACTGAAGAAACAGAATTCTGTTTTTCTATTACCTTGGGTTTTGTTGCACATACAGAACAGCAATAAATTGTCATGTTTTCCTTTATTTAATCCTGGTTTCTGTTTGGGAACACCAAAAGGAGGCATAGAGTATTATGGCATTCTCTGTTTATGCCTCTCATTTGCAAGCAGCTGTACAAATGAAGTTGGGGTAGTCCTTGGTGAGTTAACGCAGCTGATACAGAAGCTTTATGACTAGTGCTAAAGCATTTTTGTAATAGAGATTTTAACATGCATTTTAATATTCTGGTTTATGCTGATATGAATATTCAAAACATTTTTTTAATGCTGGAAGGGCAGAGTGAGATGACCTGTTATAGCAGCCAGTATCCACTAGAGTCCTTCATTAAAATTTCAGTGGTTTTCAGTGACAGTTTAGTGTCAGCACAGAAGAATGTGTGGCAATAATACTTACTTGTCTTTGGCATCGTAGAACATTTAAGTTTTGCAGCTTCTCTGAGACACCTGAGGCATTATTAAGACCCTCTATACAGATAATAAATTGAGACTAATGATGGATGGATGTGATTCTTCTCTTGCTGGCACACAGTGGTCCAGCTGCAGACATGAGTGGTGTCTTGAATGCTTGGAGTCTGCTGTCTGTTCACCAGAATGTGAATCAGTTTTATTTGACCTAAAAATGAAAGTTTACTCATACTGAACAGTTCCCTTAGCAAAGTGATAACAAAGCTTCTGAATGAGTCAAATTGCTTGTAACAGTGTGTATGGATAAGGACACTGGAAATGTAGAAATACCCACAATTATTAATACTACTCTTTAAATATTAAATAAAGACTAGTTTGGAATATTTTTTCTGCAAATATTCAATGTTGTATGCTGAACTGACTTATATTTCATACTCTTCAAAGCTTTCAGACATTTATTCTCTTCCAAGTCTATTATGAATTGCTCAAGTAGGTGGATCACCCTTTAAAATTTCTCACCATTATTTTCTTCTGTAACAGAAGACGATAGAACTTGCACAGATTTGTGAATTGTAACACGGGAGAATTATTTTAATGGTCGAAAATCATATTTAATTTCAGACATAAGCTCTGGCCTTGGGTTACTGCTGAAGAAACAAGCACTCTTCCTTCAGCTGCAGGTGGCAGCAGAACACTAGTCTTACTCTTACCCAGCCTCAGTGTCTAAATGGACTGCTAGGAGGATATTAATGTAAAAGTTGATAATGCTGTAGAAAGATCTAGGTTTTTTTAATATGCAGATTGAATGTTTTTTTGCAAACAGGACTAGTTTTTCTTTTCAGTATTGCAGAGAATTCTGCTCTGTCTGGCAAACTTCTAAGATTTTTATCCTAGTGCCTGCAGATAGACATTTATTATCTTAATTGTAAGCCAAACTGCTATGCTGTGTATAAAGCCAGAATAGGAAACGTTAAGCTTTACTGAGATCAGTGCTGTAACTTTAAGGCAGTAATTTGCCAGATATATTTTTACAGAATCCTGTAAAATTTTTCAAAATGGACAAAATATTGGTAAGTCACACAATAATACATCATACTACCTACTTTTAAGTGAATACTTTAAGTTATCTATTAGCTTTTGTGTTATGAATGAAATAGGGGCAAACTGTAAAAAAGATGTGGTTAAAAAGTGTAGGGGGGTGTATGAATTTTCCTTTGGCAAATACAAATAGAGGCTATGGCAGAGCACATTGTGTAGTTAAATTGTTCACAAAATGATTTGTCCTAACAGAGAAGTGTTGCTATTGGCTTATTTTCTAGCTGTGTGTGCTTATTCCTCATAGGAAGAATAAGAATCAGACCTACTGGAATCCTTGTGCTGTCTAGTGCTTTTTACCTTATATTCTCTGATGATAAGATTCGCATTTCAGTGTCCTAAAATCAACATTGTATGACTGCGGCATGTGAATTGTTGTAACAAAGGACAAAACCGCCCAAGTATGGAGAACAGGCCACTCTTTGGGGACCAGAAACCAGGAGGATCCTACAGTTAATTTTCAGAGATACACCTGATCCATGTTGAATTGCCTTAGTAAGCAGGAGTGAGGTAGTAGACTTGCTGTAACTACTAATTGCTCTGTGTTTAAACAGAGTGTTTTTCTCCAAAGCTGACAGCCTGGAATATTTGCCTATTACTAAATTCTCTTTCTGAGGAATGTGTGAATAATTTGTATCAACAGAGTTAAGAGACAAAAAATTAGGTGTCTCTGACAAATGTATAGGCAACTTCTAAGTATGTTACAGGACAGTAGCTTTACCTTATTCTGCACTGGAGTTGTTATTGAGAACAATATAATGAGTCTATCATTTGTCAGAATTATTATATTTTTCTTTAGACATCTGAAATACTATAGAAACATTTATAAATTAAATACAAATTACTCTATGATGTGTACTGTGGATAGACTGACAATGGTGTGATATGAATGTGAACACGAATCAAACCTGTTCATGACTATCTATAAAGGAACTTCTCCTTAACACTGTAGTTCTTCCTAATGCAAAGGTGGGGCAAAAAAGTGCAGTTGAGGACAATGGAGGTGTAAGTCAGAAAATGGATTGTGTCTGTGTTCTCTCTGCTTTTACGTATTCTTCACAGTCATCATTCATAACAGAGGGAAGTTCAAAGCAAACTTTGAATATATTCTTTAGAACAAGTGAGCAATTCACAGCTTTCATGGACTGTTTCAGATGTTCATTTTCATCTGCGTTAGTCATACATCATATTGTTCTATTATTGTCAGCACTGCAATGAAGAGAAATAATAACTTGGCTTTCTAATACCTTGAACATTAGAAAGGCTTTTATTTGTGTATGATAGAGAATTTAGTTACATCAATGTGCTAAAGCAATGACACATAGTATTGAAGAGCTTCCAGTTTTAGGTTACACCCAGTGCCACAAAAGTGACTGTGTTTTTGAAGATGCTTTCAGTTGATCACTAGTGACACTAAACTTTTCACAGGTTATGTGAACAGCAAGTTGCAAATAACAAAGACTTTAAATAAGCACACCAGAACAACAGGAAAAGCACGGAACAGATCATGTCAAATGCAGATCATAGGGAAGGTACTACTGAAATGACCTTTTCAGATTACGTTTTCAATAGTGTCATAGCAAGAAACTGCAAAACTCAAACTCTTATTCCCCAAGTAAACATTAACTGAAGAATACTGTTTCAGCAGGTGTGCTTATATTGCTATTCAAACTGAAAACCACTCAACACTGCACAATGCTTAGCCCTTTGAACATGACTTGAAAACAGTTTCTTTCCCAGATTTCTGATTAATATGTTCTTGGGAGGAAGGCAAAATGGGCACATTAATCCATGGTGCTAAACTTGTATGCTTTAATCTTTTCTTAATTTTCATTTAGCTATGATGAACTTGTGGCTATTCTAAATGGTTTTACTGGTTTTGCAAATAAACATACTGGATATGCATTCACTTCTATTCTAAAACATTTTGAAGTTCTTTTCTAAGATTCTGCTTTTCTTTCTAGCCATTTCTTCTTTCCTTTTTTTGTTTTTTGTGGAGGAGAAGGGGAGCAGGGGTTCTTTTGCACAGTGGTGTCAGCTATAGCAGACTTTCTTATATACCCAGCTGGTTATTGTCTGGCCATCAAACTAGTAATAAAATTCTGGTTTAATGTACCAAATTTTATTTTTAAGACAGAAGAATATTTTTACAAGGAAATAGTTCTCTTTAACTCTAATAAGGAGCGGTTCTTAGGATCAAACCCAAATTTGCTTTCAGAGATGTAGTTTGCATGTTCCCCAAGCAGTCACCTCTTCTGGCTCTAGAGAGCAAGGTTCCCACATGTCATTTAGCAGGACTTCTCTGGGTAAGTGAGAAATGCTGGTGACAAGAGCAGGGGGACCTCCAGCCCTGCCTTTCTACAGACAATGAGCATGCATTCCAATAGGGCACAGTAAACAACTGTGAGATCTTCTGAGATGCAGGAAGCCTGAGGCCTAAGAAAGAAAAGAATAAAAAATGTTTTCTCATTGAGGAAGAACAGCAATTCTTAAGTAATTAAGCATATTAATAACAACTATAACAAATATTTAGAGTCTGACAAGAAAGGATGTTCCCCCTGATTTGCAGGGCAGCACTGATAGTGAGGCTCTCTAGTCAGGTTACCTCTGGGAGGTTGCTGTCTCTTATTTTTTCCAGACCTCTGTATCTGAAAACATGTGTTTTGCTTCTGCTGTCATTCAGGAGATTCTGCCACCAACAAAACTCATTTTATCTACATGAGCCTATTACTTTCTTATTCCACTAGAACATCCTCTAATAACAAGAGCTTCTCTGCCTCTGGCTGTTTGTCCCAGCTTCCTCCCACTCTCCTCTTCTCCCTTCACTGTCCATGAGGTGGATTTTTGGTTTTGGGGGTTTGGAGGACACACGACAAATGTATGCTTGCAGAGGCAAGTACATGCTGTAATTGCAGTGTTCCCAAAGAGTGAGAGACATTCTGAAACCTACAGACATTAGTGGTTCTTCTCATACCAGTGAAAACTTAGGAAGTGAGTTAATGCACTTTGAAATCCATTTCCTTAAATACATGTTTAGGTCAGTATTAGCTTTTTGTTTTCTTTTGATGGCTGGTTGGGTTTTTTTTCATTTTCCCATATAGTAACTTTCTGTTAAATTCAGCTGTTCAGTCCGGTCATGACTTGTTGTTGAGCTTGTCTCAGGTTCAGTTTTATCTTTTTTGTACTGCACAGAGTTTAATTATGGAATGAAAATTTCAGTTGACTTCAACAAAACAGCTTCCACTGTTTTATTGGAGACTTGAGTTTTATTAATACTGAGCAGCTATTGGTATTTTAACTGAGTAGTGCTGGGTGCAGAACTGTATTGCAAATTCCAACCTGTTTGTAGGGGCTGCAAAGAGACTCATACAAATTAATAGGGGGATGGAGTTCATCCTTGGGTATGGTGAAGCATGTGTCTCTGACAAGGTGAAAGGCAAGCATCAACCTTCAAAAGCTTGGTACAAAGTTACATTTTAATTGAATTAGGTTCCGTTCCCCTTCTTACCTCCTGAATTTCCTGCTATGAAACTATTAGTTGTTAAATCTTTGTTTTGACTTCTAAAAAAAACATGGTCTTGTCTTTATAAATGTTTTATGGCTTCATCTTCTTTTGTTCTTCAGACCCTTTGGAGATCAAGTAATTCCAAAAGGATGGGTATTTAGCTTTATCATAACAAAAACACCCCCACTTTCTTTTCTGATTTCTGTAAATGTTTGTCTTGATGTATTGAGATGACTCTGTTTTGTTTCAGAATAATTCTTTATATTGTATTTGATTTTGTAACATTCTTGGAACAGAAGCCCATTATTTTAGGTATCAAACACGGAAGCTAAAAACTTAACCTTTCAGATGAGTGTTTTCAGTGAAAAATCGAGCAGTTTTTCCTAATAGAAGCTCAGACAAGTCTATAAACCTTTTATAACTTAATGAATGTTTCACACCAGATGCTGATTCCCTAGGTAAGCAAATCTATAGTTAGTGAGACGCAATCTTTTCTCATGATTTAAGTTTGCTGAAATCAGATTGAGACTTTCCAGACTTGAGAGTGGTCACATTTTTCATAGCTTAACTGTAAATCATCTTTCACTTAGAAGATTTAGAGACAGACTGAGGAGCTAAATCTTTTAGTTTGCCTTCCTAACGAATAGAAGCCATTAGATGAGCCTCATTATGGTGTTTCCTAAAGGATTAGAGAAAACAGTTTGGTAATGTTCAAAGTAGGACAAATACCATTACAAGTATAACAACTTTATCCTTCTAATGATTCAGATGCAGAATTAGGTGTGATTACAAAACACCTGGAAATTGCTTGGATTGGTGGAATTCATAATCAAAACCTTTCAGCTATGAAATTAATAGTAATAAACAATACTGCCAATAATCAGTTGTAGAATTCTGAACTTGTGAACTGAAGTACTTTTATTCTGATACCAGTCAACAGCCAAAATGTACAGTTCTTAGTGTCAACACTGGACCTTGCAAGGCTGCACTCATGCGAACAGTCCTGTAGGTGTCAACAAGCCTACTCTAAAGGTTTAGAGAAAATGGCCTTTATTTTGGAATTTATTTTATGAAAATTGGCTGCTTAAATATTTTCTGTATGTAATATGCAAGTGAAGACTAGGGCCTTTCGCTATGAAATAGGAATTCAATTGCTGTTAAATTGTGATAATAATGAGATAAAAGTTATTGGCAATTCTGCATGTGCAATGTTTTTTTCTGGATTGAATGCATTTCAGATGAGATTTTGACTCATTCTTTTGGAGATACTGGTTACTGGTATTCAAGCAATGTTACTGAGGCAGCTTTACTGCTTCTTCAGGTTGGGGTTTTTTTATTATTTATTTGTCATTTAAATGGGGGAGTACTCCCCACTGTAAATACTGTTTAATTGTATGTATTTTGATTATGTCTGCTTTTCATTCTCCATTTGTACATATAGGAGTATTAAACCGATTTGATGCAAGTTCTTAGTTAAAGAAATGCAAATTAAATATCACAGATTTTTTTACATCGTGGAAAGAAGCTGTAGGTGTTATATTAACTCCAAAGCAGAACCAACAGTAAACCTCCTTTTTTCCTCTTCCCAGATTTTTCCTTTTGAAAACACTGAACAGGGATACTAGTGGGTGAAGTCTTGTCAGACTGGTATCTTCCTTGAAAGAACATTATATTTCTATTACTTTTAGCTAACTATTTAAACTAAAAGAACAGGTCTTGTGATCTAGTGGCTTTCTACCTGGTTATGTTGTTTAAAACAAGAATGCTGCTTTATGTGTGCATATAGTGAGATCTGGCTGCAATAAACTCAAGAGTCTTAAGGAAAGGATTCTGGAAATATGATTTAGTGTTACAGTTGTACATTCTTTTTGCTGGAAAATAGCAACTAAAAGATAATTCTCCAATGCATGCTTATGGATTTCCTCCTCTGTAAAATGGTAGTGTAATTTGTTCAAAAGCTGCTTTTGTTTTATTTTTGATAGTATAGAGAAGCTCTTAGTATTATGAGCTTTGTCTGATTAAGTGCACAAAATGACAAACAAGGTTGTCCTGTGCTCATCTTCTTCCTTCTTTAGGCAGATAATCACCTTTAGAAGCCTGGATCCTATTCAGCTACTCTGTCAGTCAGCAATACCAAGACCCTAGTAAGCCGCATTTATCAAACTAAACACTTGATCTGTATCGGCACATCAGCTGGTGGCAAGGCCTAAGACACAAGATGAAAGTTGCAATTAGGATTTAGGAGGACATTTTATTATCTGAGATTTGAAATAGGTTTTCTTAGTTAATCCAAACATCTTTCCACTCAGATATGTTGACAGAGCCCTTCTGTACATGTACTTACTTCAGCTTAAGTGGGAACTGCAATGGATGTTGCCAAGATTTAATACCTCTAAAAGGAGAATACTTGTCAAGGGCAGGACACCGAGGGTGGAGTTAGAACACTGCCTGTACTCTGTTTGTGCAGCCTTTCTTCCAGTGGTCTTCAAAAGCCAGCCAAATAGCAAGTTCTGATGCAAAATTTTACTGTCCAGCTTGTCCTGAAAAATAAAAGCTATTTCTTAATAAAGATCAATTAGTAGCTTAAATAGAATTAGAATAAACCCCAGCCACTTTTATGAGTATGTGTCATATACAAGTCCATAGATTGTGTATGAATTTTGTACACGCAATGCACGGATGTTACAGAGAGGGTGGTTTTCCAAAGCCTAAAGGGCAGAATAAAAATGCTTACCTTTCCCATGCACCCTGAAAGTGCCTTCTTACTTTAATAACAACACATTCTTTCTCTTATTGGCATTTGTAGCCCTCACTTAGGTATTTCCCCTTTGTACCTAAGAAGGACTGGTGTTCGAAGCAGTCACGTTCACAGCAGTGAACCGATTAGGCTGGGTTACAAGTAGCATTCTTGTATCATTCCAGTTGCCCTGTGGTATCAGAGGCAGCCTCGCTGGGCTGTTGCTATTGTCTCCAGCTTTTGGGTGTTACATGTTCTGATTTGCCATTGTCCTAGATGGAGACTATTCCTATACAGAGAGCACTCTATGAAGATTTTATCTTCAGTTGGATGCTGATCAGACTGTATCTACTGTATCTTTGGTGTCTCCAGTGTTATCTGTGAGTTTCTTTTTACTCTGCTCTGTTTCAGATGGTGAAGGAATATATAGGCAAATCTCCAAGTTTCATTGATCGTGTAAACAGATTTAAGCAGGTGAATTAAAATACTGGCTATGGGAATTTTCACAGCAGTCTCCTTTATAAATGATTTATAGCTGGAAGATACTCTCTTACAAACGTACTGAGGTTATTTTACTAAATGAAACAGTTTTTCAACTTTCAGTGTGACTGAGTATAGCCAGAGTAAGATCTAAGGACAAGGCAAAGTTGTTCACCTTTCAGTACTGAGCAGAGATAACACTCTGAGCATGTGGCTGTACAGTGCACTGCCTGGACAGCAGAGGTCCTCAAGACCCAGCGGTTCATGCTCAAGTGGAAATCTTGCAGCAATTATGTTCCATTAGTCATTTTATAAAACAATTTTCGTCAGGGATTTTGTCATGCAGTAAAACAAAATGGTCATCTTGTTTTCCTTAAATATTCTTTTAATTATTGTGAAATATTATCTGTTACTATTTCTTTTGTGGTGTGGCCTTAATATTTTAGAAAAGCACTTGGAGGGTTTAAGTACTCCTCCATCAAGCTTTTTGAAGAAACATACAGCAGGTTTTTAGTAAAGTAGTTCCTGTGCCTCATTTGTCATTAAATGGCAGTGCTGCTGTCTAGAAGCATAACTTTTTGATTATTATTAGAAAACATACAAGCATCCGAAACATTATGGTAAAATGTAACTCTGATATCCAGAAATTATCAGTTCGTGTTCTATTAAGACTGTAACTCATTTTTGCCTCACTGTAGAGATACTAATCCAAATTATTTGAATGTGTACAGCAAGTAAAGGGTTGGCATGGTCTGTTGAATTTATGGTCTTGGAAGGAAACTTCAATTGATTTATGCATTTTTACAGATAACTTTATTACCAGCTTCTCATTCATAGATTTATAGAAATATCTTACCAAAGACAATGGCATGGATATGAAATGATAGATGTTGAGAGTATTTTTTCTTCTACATAGTCTATTAGCTGGACAACTTAACCAGCTCTGCTGGCCTGAAAACCCTTTCAACTTTGTTGCTGGTAACTTTCCTGGAACCTGGACGACTAAGCTTTGAATGGAAGGCAAGAATATAAGTAAAACTGCAGTTTATTATAAAATATTTTCCATGATTAATACATTTTTTAATGTCAGGAAACGATTAGATTTTGGCTTCATCATTAAATATGCTGGAGAATAGGTTTTGTGCTGGAGCAGCTGCTAGCTTTGTGTCTCTGCTCACAGTCATTTCCAAATTGTCGCACTGCTTATCCATGCAACTAGCAATGGTTGGTGATTCACAGGTTTTCAGAAGGCCCAAAAACCAAAAGCGTTTACTTCAAGTTGGTTCACTACTGTCTTTAACCTGTCATGTTTTCTGGACAATCTCATGATAGTGCCTTTTTGTAAAAGCTCTCTGAGTGATGGATTAAGATCTGTCTTGGATTTTCCATGGATTAAGTTTTAAATTAACATAAAAGAATAACAATGTGAATCAATTTGATCAAAGAAAAAGTGTCACTAATTATTTAAACAGGACACTTACAACAGAGGTTTAAAGGCAAAGAAGCGGATTTCCCTTGCATGTGGATCAAATCAGAAGTATCCCATAATTGACTCTTTACAAGACCTTGCTGCAGCGTAATGGACTAGATATTAAAGCCTTAAGTATTTAAAGCTAGTTTCCGTCTTTCTCTAAATGGAGGTCTACCACTAAGAGCTATTTTACAAGTCTGACACATTAGCTACATCACTGTGAAATACACTGGGCTCTGGCTTCTCTGGTCCGGAATTTCAAGAGCTTTCAATAGTTAAATGGTGTGAAATGGGTAGCATTGAACCTGTGAGAAGGAATGAGCATCCTAAAAATAAATTCCAGATGGGAACGTCTGTTGGAAAGGAACAGAGATAGTGGATGTTCATTAATTTTCTCTTTTGGCAACTATTTTTAATTTTGTTGGTGCTCCTTGGGAAAACTCATTGTCTAGTAACAATAGCTCCCAAGGCACGTGAGTCTTTATTCTGGCTGGATTCTGAAGGTATTTTCTGCATTTATTTCTGTTTAAAAACTGGATCAGATGAATGCTATTACACATCGAATACTGGTTTGTACATGAAGGAATATTGTGTTTTCTCATCTAAGGAGCAGATACCAGTTTTTCTTTGGAGGAGATGCAGGAAAATCATACCAAAAAAAGAGACTGCTATCTTCTTGCCCAGTCCTCCTTGTTTGCACAAGGTGTACTGCATGACTTACACTGTCAAAATATTAGAGGTGTTATTCCTAAGGCAACTAAAGGTAGTACGGTTTATCCAATCTTAATAAAACAATCACAACTAAGGGAAACATGAAAACATTCTAGATACTCCCATTAAAGAGTTTACAAGATCGAACCAATCCTTTTTATTTTTTATTTTTGGGTTAGGGCTTTTTGGTTCGTTTTGATATTACTACCTATAAAAGGCTTTGTGTTGTATTAAGTAAGATTTCTGTCAATATAAACTTTTATTTGTATTGATCTGTGTTTAAATTGTTGCTGTGCTTTGTGCTAGAGCCAGTGAACACCCTCCATGTTCTTCATTTTCCCTTAATCTACACTCCAAGTAGTCTCTCCACCGTGTACCCCAGCCTTTACCTCAGGCTTCACCTTTTCAGATAGATAGCCCTATATATGTGGTACAGGAGTGTTACACTGATACAAGAAAGTTACATTCCGTAGTTCTTAATCAGTTTCTTTTTGTATGGAAATAATTAATATATAAATATTTCTTTACTATAGTGGTTTTACTATAGAGACTTATAGGATAATATTACTTGGCAAGCAAAACAATTCATAATATGATCCAGAATTTACTTTTAGCCAATTTCTGTGTTCTACTGTCAGGTAGAAACCAAATCATCCTGAAATCAACTGGAGATTAGTCAGAGAAGGAGCCTTGGGAAGGAAAGCATTTTGTCCCATAGCCACAATTTAAAACGCCAGAAGATGTGAAAAATCTGAATATCTTAACTTCAATTTGTAACATCTGTGACTTCAAACCAGACATAAACAATACTGAATGAATTATAATTTTTGTGCTTCCTCAAAATAACATTGTAAATATTAAAGCCACAAATTATACTTTAAAATGAGACTGGACATCGACTATGATTACTCTGAAAGATGAAGTATTTCATACACAAAGATCAAAGTATGCTGCTTAACTGTTTTGAAGGAGAAATACTTTGTAAAAGTTAGCCAGAAACTTTGGCTTATAGATTCAACTGTTCCTTTTTGTGTAGGTGAAGAAAGAGAGCCAAGTTTTTTCAAGTATTTATTTTAACAATTATTTCTAGGCTTGTCATCTTCTCTGAGGAAAGGACCTCCCGTATTTTGGTTAAGACATGTGTTTGTCGTGGGAATGTTGGGGTTTCTTCATTCAGCTGCAGTCAAGTTTTGAGCAGCTAATAACAAGTAGCTTAACAAAACCTCATTTTTTATATTTGGCAGGTTGACATTGTCTGCCCAGCAAGGCTACTGCTAGGGTTAGCATATTTTCAGCCAGCACTGGGTCTGCAAAGTGATTTCAGTTTTGTGCAGTCCAACCATATACATGATCAAATGTACTCAGCTGCCCACATCCTCTCCAGCCCTGGCAGCGAGGGCAGAACCCATCTTTTCGTAGTCTAGACAGGGCCTAAGAAACAGATATATCTTTGTCTGAATGATTTTAGGATTTCTTCATCTCCATCCAGACTGACTATATATGACACATTGTCAGACACCGGATCAGTTCTCCACCTCTGTGTAAGCCCAGGTAAGTGGGGTTCGCACGGTGGAGTAGGGTGGACATTTTGGGGAATGCCAACAAAGAGGATCTCCCAAACTCCCACTGCAGACCGAGAGCTGCAGCAGCTCCATGACAGCTGCACTTCCCCTGCTTGGGGTTGCATTCATACTCATGGCTTGCATCCCTCAATTTTCCCCTGATGATTTCAAAATGGAACAAAATGAAGTTCCTATGGCACATATTTTTTCCAGTGACCTTCCAACTTTCCACGTCCTGCTCCCATGCCATAGCGGAAATATTCTAGCTCTTCTGCTGCTTGGAGTGTAGGGATCTGAGTTGTGAAACCGTTTACGTTTCAACGGTGAAAGTTCTGTATCATTCTTTAAATCTAATATTCTAATAGTTACTACTATTTAAGAAAAATCTCTTTATTTAAATCATGTCAGAAGGAGATACTTAGACCTTCAAGTGTCCTGACCATTGTTGTACCAAAAAGGGTGTGTCAGTTTCTATTGCTTCCAAAGAAAGTAAACCCAAGAAAACCCTTAACTTGGTTATAAAAATCTTACTGGTCTAATTTTTCAGTCATGAGATTTCTGCCTGAAGTACTTTTCTTGGGCTATCTTTGTTTTACACCAAACCAAATACTTTTAAAAATCCATTTTCCATTGATTTTCTTACCCAGCAAAGCAGCTAGAAGCTAATAAAAGGGGGAAGGCTGGTCCAAAGAAAGCACTCTGGCTGTTGTCGGTTTGCAGAGCTGGTCTGGGAAGCAATGGGAGCTGCTGTCAATCTCCTTCTTTTTCCTCGTTTGTAAGGCACAGCTGGAGAAGACCTGGGCATGTACCGGGACTGGGGCTGCACTCCAATAGCATCCAAATAGATGGATTAAACTAACATAGACATTCATTTGTATTTAAAAATTATACTAAGTAACCAACAAGAAACATATGAGACTAATCATAAAGAAAAGCCAGATCTCCACGAGATGAAAAATAAACTTTCTTGCCAAGACTCTTTTCCCAGATGCATTGGTAGTGTCATTCAGCTCACCAGGTTGCATCAGAACTGGTTTTATATTTTAAATATTAATATTAATTTCTAATTATGCATATGTGTGTATATACGCTTGGAGCACCCGAATAGCTTACTGGAGCAAACATTGCAAAGTATAATAGGTACCACTTGTTCAGAAAAGGGAAGGAAGGAAGGCAGGAGGCAGGAT